>NC_069500.1:1441993507-1442041007 GCF_027579735.1 Bombina bombina | reverse complement strand
TAGCTATCTAGGCGCACTAATGCAATGCCTGTGATTGGTTGTTACGTGCATATGGCTCATGGCTGAGCAGGAAGCTACTATGTAGCCATTTTGTGTATAGCTACCTAGGTGCACTGATGCAAGGCCTGTGATTGGTTGTTACATGCGTATGGCTCATGGCTGAGCAGGAAGCTACTATTTAGCCCTTTTGTGTATAGCTACCTAGCCGCACTAATGCAAGGCCTGTGATTGGTTGTTACATGCGTATGGCTCATGCCTGAGCAGGAAGCTACTATTTAGCCCTTTTGTGTATAGCTACCTAGGCGCACTAATGCAAGGCCTGTGATTGGTTGTTACATGCGTATAGCTCATGGCTGAGCAGTAAGCTACTATTTAGCCCTTTTGTGTATAGCTACCTAGGCACACTAATGCAAGGCCTGTGATTGGTTGTTACGTGCGTATGGCTCATGGCTGAGCAGGAAGCTACTATTTAGTCCTTTTGTGTATAGCTACCAAAGAGCACTAATGCAAGGCCTGTGATTGGTTGTTACGTGCGTATGGCTCATGGCTGAGCAGGAAGCTACTATTTAGCCCTTTTGTGTATAGCTACCAAAGAGCACTAATGCAAGGCCTGTGATTGGTTGTTACGTGCATATGGCTCATGGCTGAGCAGGAAGCTACTATTTAGGCCTTTTGTGTATAGCTACCTAGGCGCACTAATGCAAGGCCTGTGATTGGTTGTTACGTGCATATGGCTCACGGCTGAGCAGGGAGCTACTATTTAGCCCTTATGTGTATAGCTACCAAAGAGCACTAATGCAAAGCCTGTGATTGGTTGTTACGTGCGTACGACTCACGGCTGAGCAGGAAGCTACTATTTAGCCCTTTTGTGTACAGGGAGTGCAGAATTATTAGGCAAATGAGTATTTTGACCACATCATCCTCTTTTTGCATGTTGTCTTACTCCAAGCTGTATAGGCTCGAAAGCCTACTACCAATTAAGCATATTAGGTGATGTGCATCTCTGTAATGAGAAGGGGTGTGGTCTAATGACATCAACACCCTATATCAGGTGTGCATAATTATTAGGCAACTTCCTTTCCTTTGGCAAAATGGGTCAAAAGAAGGACTTGACAGGCTCAGAAAAGTCAAAAATAGTGAGATATCTTGCAGAGGGATGCAGCACTCTTAAAATTGCAAAGCTTCTGAAGCGTGATCATCGAACAATCAAGCGTTTCATTCAAAATAGTCAACAGGGTCGCAAAAAGCGTGTGGAAAAACCAAGGCGCAAAATAACTGCCCATGAACTGAGAAAAGTCAAGCGTGCAGCTGCCAAGATGCCACTTGCCACCAGTTTGGCCATATTTCAGAGCTGCAACATCACTGGAGTGCCCAAAAGCACAAGGTGTGCAATACTCAGAGACATGGCCAAGGTAAGAAAGGCTGAAAGACGACCACCACTGAACAAGACACACAAGCTGAAACGTCAAGACTGGGCCAAGAAATATCTCAAGACTGATTTTTCTAAGGTTTTATGGACTGATGAAATGAGAGTGAGTCTTGATGGGCCAGATGGATGGGTCCGTGTCTGGATTGGTAAAGGGCAGAGAGCTCCAGTCCGACTCAGACGCCAGCAAGGTGGAGGTGGAGTACTGGTTTGGGCTGGTATCATCAAAGATGAGCTTGTGGGGCCTTTTCGGGTTGAGGATGGAGTCAAGCTCAACTCCCAGTCCTACTGCCAGTTTCTGGAAGACACCTTCTTCAAGCAGTGGTACAGGAAGAAGTCTGCATCCTTCAAGAAAAACATGATTTTCATACAGGACAATGCTCCATCACACGCGTCCAAGTACTCCACAGCGTGGCTGGCAAGAAAGGGTATAAAAGAAGAAAATCTAATGACATGGCCTCCTTGTTCACCTGATCTGAACCCCATTGAGAACCTGTGGTCCATCATCAAATGTGAGATTTACAAGGAGGGAAAACAGTACACCTCTCTGAACAGTGTCTGGGAGGCTGTGGTTGCTGCTGCACGCAATGTTGATGGTGAACAGATCAAAACACTGACAGAATCCATTTTGAGTGTCCTTGCAAAGAAAGGTGGCTATATTGGTCACTGATTTGTTTTTGTTTTGTTTTTGAATTTCAGAAATGTATATTTGTGAATGTTGAGATGTTATATTGGTTTCACTGGTAAAAATAAATAATTGAAATGGGTATATATTTGTTTTTTGTTAAGTTGCCTAATAATTATGCACAGTAATAGTCACCTGCACACACAGATATCCCCCTAAAATAGCTAAAACTAAAAACAAACTAAAAACTACTTCCAAAAATATTCAGCTTTGATATTAATGAGTTTTTTGGGTTCATTGAGAACATGGTTGTTGTTCAATAATAAAATTAATCCTCAAAAATACAACTTGCCTAATAATTCTGCACTCCCTGTATAGCTACCTAGGCGCACTGATGCAAGGCCTGTGATTGGTTGTTACGTGTGTATGGCTCATGGCTGAGCAGGAAGCTACAATTTAGCCCTTTTGTGTATAGCTACCAAAGAGCACTAATGCAAGGCCTGTGATTGGTGGTTACGTGCGTATGACTCATGGCTGAGCAGGAAACTACTATTTAGCCCTTTTGTGTATAGCTACCTAGGCGCACTAATGCAAGGCCTGTGATTGGTTGTTACCTGCATATGGCTCACGGCTGAGCAGGAAGCTACTATTTAGCCCTTATGTGTATAGCTACCAAAGAGCACTAATGCAAGCCCTGTGATTGGTTGTTACGTGCGTATGGCTCACGGCTGAGCAGCAAGCTACTTTTTAGCCCTTTTGTGTATAGCTACCTAGCCGCACTGATGCAAGGCCTGTGATTGGTTATTACGTGCGTATGGCTCACGGCTGAGCAGGATGCTACTATTTAGCCCTTTTGTATATAGCTACCTAGGCGCACTAAGGCAAGGCCTGTGATTGGTTGTTACGTGCGTATGGCTCATGGCTGAGCAGGAAGCTACTATTTAGCCCTTTTGTGTATAGCTATCTAGGCGCACTGATGCAAGGCCTGTGATTGGTTGTTACGTGCGTATGGCTCATGGCTGAGCAGGAAGCTACTATTTAGCCCTTTTGTGTATAGCTACCGAGGCGCACTAATGCAAGGCCTGTGATTGGTTGTTACGTGCGTATGGCTCATGGCTGAGCAGAATGCTACTATTTAGCCCTTTTGTGTATAGCTACCTAGGCGTACACAGATGCAAGGCCTGTGATTGGTTATTACGTGCGTATGGCTCACGGCTGAGCAGGATGCTACTATTTAGCCCTTTTGTGTATAGCTACGAAAGAGCACTAATGCAAGGCCTGTGATTGGTTGTTACGTGCGTACGGCTCACGGCTGAGCAGGAAGCTACTATTTAGCCCTTTTGTGTATAGCTACCTAGGCGCACTGATGCAAGGCCTGTGATTGGTTGTTACGTGTGTATGGCTCATGGCTGAGCAGGAAGCTACTATTTAGCCCTTTTGTGTAAAGCTACCAAAGAGCACTAATGCAAGGCCTGTGATTGGTGGTTACGTGCGTATGACCCATGGCTGAGCAGGAAACTACTATTTAGCCCTTTTGTGTATAGCTACCTAGGCGCACTAATGCAAGGCCTGTGATTGGTTGTTACCTGCATATGGCTCACGGCTGAGCAGGAAGCTACTATTTAGCCCTTATGTGTATAGCTACCAAAGAGCACTAATGCAAGCCCTGTGATTGGTTGTTACGTGCGTATGGCTCACGGCTGAGCAGGAAGCTACTTTTTAGCCCTTTTGTGTATAGCTAGCTAGCCGCACTGATGCAAGGCCTGTGATTGGTTATTATGTGCGTATGGCTCACGGCTGAGCAGGATGCTACTATTTAGCCCTTTTGTGTATAGCTACCTAGGCGCGCACTAAGGCAAGGCCTGTGATTGGTTGTTACGTGCGTATGGCTCATGGCTGAGCAGGAAGCTACTATTTAGCCCTTTTGTGTATAGCTATCTAGGCGCACTGATGCAAGGCCTGTGATTGGTTGTTACGTGCGTATGGCTCATGGCTGAGCAGGAAGCTACTATTTAGCCCTTTTGTGTATAGCTACCGAGGCGCACTAATGCAAGGCCTGTGATTGGTTGTTACGTGCGTATGGCTCATGGCTGAGCAGAATGCTACTATTTAGCCCTTTTGTGTATAGCTACCTAGGCGCACTGATGCAAGGCCTGTGATTGGTTGTTACGTGTGTATGGCTCACGGCTGAGCAGGAAGCTACTATTTAGCCCTTTTGTGTATAGCTACGAAAGAGCACTAATGCAAGGCCTGTGATTGGTTGTTACGTGCGTATGGCTCACGGCTGAGCAGGATGCTACTATTTAGCCCTTTTGTGTATAGCTACCTAGGCGCACTGATGCAAGGCATGTGATTGGTTGTTACGTGCGTATGGCTCATGGCTGAGCAGGATGCTACTATTTAGCCCTTTTGTGTATAGCTACCAAAGAGAACTAATGCAAGGCCTGTGATTGGCTGAGCAGGAAGCTACTATTTAGCCCTTTTGTGTATGGCTACCAAAGAGAACTAATGCAAGGCCTGTGATTGGTTGTTACGTGCGTATGGCTCACGGCTGAGCAGGATACAACTATTTAGCCCTTTTGTGTATAGCTACCTAGGCACACTAATGCAACAGTTTTTTATTTTCCATTACAATTCTCTTTCTGTGAACAGATGGAAAGATAAATGCTCCCTCTGTACATTCGCAATTGTGCCCATAAAGTTTGTGTGAAAAAGACCAGAATATGGGCTGTAACATTGTGTGACGGGGGGGGGGGGGGGTGATTCTCTCATTAGACTGTAATGTATTATCTGACCTGTGATATCATATACACTTGTTACGTCTGTAAATAGTTACAGGACCACTAAACACTGTGCAATAGTATAATCAGTAAATACACAATAAATAGACCAGAATATGGGCTGTAACATTGTGTGACGGGGGGGGGGGGGGGGGTGATTCTCTCATTAGACTGTAATGTATTATCTGACCTGTGATATCATATACACTTGTTACGTCTGTAAATAGTTACAGGACCACTAAACACTGTGCAATAGTATAATCAGTAAATGTACAATAAATAGACCAGAATATGGGCTGTAACATTGTGTGACGGGGGGGATTCTCTCATTAGACTGTAATGTATTATCTGACCTGTGATATCATATACACTTGTTACGTCTGTAAATAGTTACAGGACCACTAAACACTGTGCAATAGTATAATCAGTAAATACACAATAAATAGACCAGAATATGGGATGTTACATTGTGTGACGGGGGGGGGGGGATTCTCTCATTAGACTGTAATGTATTATCTGACCTGTGATATCATATACACTTGTTACGTCTGTAAATAGTTACAGGACCACTAAACACTGTGCAATAGTATAATCAGTAAATGTACAATAAATAGACCAGAATATGGGCTGTAACATTGTGTGACGGGGGGGATTCTCTCATTAGACTGTAATGTATTATCTGACCTGTGATATCATATACACTTGTTACGTCTGTAAATAGTTACAGGACCACTAAACACTGTGCAATAGTATAATCAGTAAATACACAATAAATAGACCAGAATATGGGCTGTAACATTGTGTTACAGGGGGGGGGAATTCTCTCATTAGACTGTAATGTATTATCTGACCTGTGATATCATATACACTTGTTACGTCTGTAAATAGTTACAGGACCACTAAACACTGTGCAATAGTATAATCAGTAAATACACAATAAATAGACCAGAATATGGGCTGTAACATTGTGTGACGGGGGGGGGGGGGGATTCTCTCATTAGACTGTAATGTATTATCTGACCTGTGATATCATATACACTTGTTACGTCTGTAAATAGTTACAGGACCACTAAACACTGTGCAATAGTATAATCAGTAAATACACAATAAATAGACCAGAATATGGGATGTTACATTGTGTGATGGGGGGGGGGGGTGATTCTTTCATTAGATTGTAATGTATTATCTGACCTGTGATATCATATACACTTGTTACGTCTGTAAATAGTTACAGGACCACTAAACACTGTGCAATAGTGTAATCAGTAAATACACAATAAATAGACCAGAATATGGGCTGTAACATTGTGTGACGGGGGGGGGGGATTCTCTCATTAGACTGTAATGTATTATCTGACCTGTGATATCATATACACTTGTTACGTCTGTAAATAGTTACAGGACCACTAAACACTGTGCAATAGTATAATCAGTAAATACACAATAAATAGACCAGAATATGGGCTGTAACATTGTGTGACGGGGGGGATTCTCTCATTAGACTGTAATGTATTATCTGACCTGTGATATCATATACACTTGTTACGTCTGTAAATAGTTACAGGACCACTAAACACTGTGCAATAGTATAATCAGTAAATACACAATAAATAGACCAGAATATGGGCTGTAACATTGTGTGACGGGGGGGATTCTCTCATTAGACTGTAATGTATTATCTGACCTGTGATATCATATACACTTGTTACGTCTGTAAATAGTTACAGGACCACTAAACACTGTGCAATAGTATAATCAGTAAATACACAATAAATAGACCAGAATATGGGCTGTAACATTGTGTGACGGGGGGGGATTCTGTCATTAGACTGTAATGTATTATCTGACCTGTGATATCATATACACTTGTTACGTCTGTAAATAGTTACAGGACCACTAAACACTGTGCAATAGTATAATCAGTAAATACACAATAAATAGACCAGAATATGGGCTGTAACATTGTGTGACGGGGGGGGGGGGGGGGTAAGCACTTTATGTTTACTTTATAATACGACATGCAGTGGCGATATCCAAGTGGCTGTTTGTCATGCAGGGACCAATAAACATCTTTCCATGTTTGAGGTTACATATAAATAAATATTTTTACATAAGTATACATTTATTTCTGTTTCACACCATAATGCACATAGTGTTGAATAAACATCGTTCCATGAACCACCCCCATTCGGGATAGAAAAGGCCACGCATGGGCTATAGAAAGGTTTCAGAATTTCACAAGTCTAAATAGTTTCACCGTGACGTATGCAGCCAGGTATGTGATGATGCTGGCACGCATGTGCATTTGGGGCAAAATGAGAGCAACAGCTGATGAAACGTCACAGGAAGTGACATGGTTCGCTCTTTTACAAAGTTCGGTCTCTTCACAGAACACCGTACAAAGCGCGTGAGGATTGCTATGTGCTGTGCAAAGCACGTGAGGCATGCTATGTGCCTTACAAAGCGCGTGAGGATTGCTATGTGCTGTGCAAAGCGCGTGAGGCGTGCTATGTGCTGTACAAAGCGCGTGAGGATTGCTATGTGCTGTGCAAAGCGCGTGAGGTGTGCTATGTGCCGTACAAAGTGCGTGAGGCGTGCTATGTGCCATGTGAAATGCGTGTAATATGTACCAAGCTTCCACTGTCTGTGATTTGAAAAGATTAATGTAGTTTTCTTTGGCATCCAGAGGGTTTATAGGGGTTTGTATAACAGAGTTGTTATTTTTAGTGATGCTGATGAGCAAACAACGATGTGGCTGTTATATTCCCATTGTATCATTGTATTTACCACTATATCACCATACGTGGGTACGTGTAGTGGGAGTATATAAGGTGTGTGTATTGGTGTATGTGTACTGCGTGTTTGTGTGTGTGAGAAGGATTGCATGTACAAGGCATATTATGTATGTATGTGTGTGTGTGCATGAGAAGTGATTTCATGTACTTAGCATGTTATGCATATGTCTGTGTGTGCATGAGCTGTGATTGCATGTACTTAGCATGTTATGCATATGTCTGTGTGTGCATGAGCTGTGATTGCATGTACTAATTATATTATGCATATGTCTGTGTGTGCATGAGCTGTGATTGCATGTACTTAGCATGTTATGCATATGTCTGTGTGTGCATGAGCTGTGATTGCATGTACTAATTATATTATGCATATGTCTGTGTGTGCATGAGCTGTGATTGCATGTACTAATTATATTATACATAGGTTTGTGTTTCTGCATGAGCTGTGATTGCATGTACTAATTATATTATGCATATGTCTGTGTGTGCATGAGCTGTGATTGCATGTACAAGGCATATTATGTATGTATGTGTGTGTGTGTGTGTGCGCATGAGAAGTGATTTCATGTACTTAGCATGTTATGCATATGTCTGTGTGTGCTTGAGCTGTGATTGCATGTACTAAGCATATTATGCATATGTATGTGTGTGCATGAGCGGTGATTGCATGTACTAAGCATATTATACATATGTCTGTGTGTGCATGAGCTGTGATTGCATGTACTAAGCATATTATGCATATGTCTGTGTGTGCATGAGAAGTGATTTCATGTACTTAGCATGTTATGCATATGTCTGTGTGCATGAGCTGTGATTGCATGTACTAATTATATTATGCATATGTCTGTGTGTGCATGAGCTGTGATTGCATGTACTAAGCATATTATGCATATGTATGTGTGTCTGCATGAGCTGTGATTGCATGTACTTAGCATGTTATGCATATGTCTGTGTGTGCATGAGCTGTGATTGCATGCACTAATTATATTATGCATATGTCTGTGTGTGCATGAGCTGTGATTGCATGTACTAAGCATATTATGCATATGTATGTGTGTCTGCATGAGCTGTGATTGCATGTACTAATCATATTATGCATATGTCTGTGTGTGCATGAGCTGTGATTGCATGTACTAATTATATTATGCATATGTCTGTGTGTGCATGAGCTGTGATTGCATGTACTAAGCATATTATGCATATGTATGTGTGTCTGCATGAGCTGTGATTGCATGTACTAATCATATTATGCATATGTCTGTGTGTGCATGAGCTGTGATTGCATGTACTAATTATATTATGCATATGTCTGTGTGTGCATGAGCTGTGATTGCATGTACTAAGCATATTATGCATATGTCTGTGTGTGCATGAGCTGTGATTGCATATACTAAGCATATTATGCATATGTCTGTGTGTGCATGAGCTGTGATTGCATGTACTAATTATATTATGCATATGTATGTATGTGCATGAGCTGTGATTGCATGTACTAATTATATTATGCATATGTATGTGTGTCTGCATGAGCTGTGATTGCATGTACTAAGCATATTATGCATATGTATGTGTTTCTGCATGAGCTGTGATTGCATGTACTAATCATATTATGCATATGTCTGTGTGTGCATGAGCTGTGATTGCATGTACTAAGCATATTATGCATATGTCTGTGTGTGCATGAGCTGTGATTGCATATACTAAGCATATTATGCATATGTCTGTGTGTGCATGAGCTGTGATTGCATGTACTTAGCATATTATGCATATGTCTGTGTGTGCATGAGCTGTGATTGCATGTACTAAGCATATTATGCATATGTTTGTGTGTGCTTGAGCTGTGATTGCATGTACTAAGCATATTATGCATATGTCTGTGTCTGTGCATAAGCTGTGATTGCATGTACTAAGCATATTATGCATATGTATGTGTTTCTGCATGAGCTGTGATTGCATGTACTAAGCATATTATGCATATGTATGTGTGTCTGCATGAGCTGTGATTGCATGTACTAAGCATATTATGCACATGTCTGTGTATGTGCATGAGCTGTGATTGCATGTACTAAGCATATTATGCATATGTATGTGTGTCTGCATGAGCTGTGATTGCATGTACTAAGCATATTATGCATATGTATGTGTTTCTGCATGAGCTGTGATTGCATGTACTAAGCATATTATGCATATGTATGTGTTTCTGCATGAGCTGTGATTGCATGTACTAAGCATATTATACATAGGTTTGTGTTTCTGCATGAGCTGTGATTGCATGTACGAAGCATATTATGCACATGTCTGTGTATGTGCATGAGCTGTGATTGCATGTACGAAGCATATTATGCACATGTCTGTGTATGTGCATGAGCTGTGATTGCATGTACGAAGCATATTATGCACATGTCTGTGTATGTGCATGAGCTGTGATTGCATGTACTAAGCATATTATGCATATGTCTGTGTGCGCTTAAGCTGTGATTGCATGTACTAAGCATATTATGCATATGTCTGTGTGCGCTTAAGCTGTGATTGGATGTATTAAGCATATTATGCATATGTATGTGTTTCTGCATGAGCTGTGATTGCATGTACTAAGCATATTATGCATATGTATCTGTTTCTGCATGAGCTGTGATTGCATGTACTAAGCATATTATGCATATGTATGTGTGTCTGCTTGAGCTGTGATTGCATGTACTAAGCATATTATGCATATGTATGTGTTTCTGCATGAGCTGTGATTGCATGTACTAAGCATATTATGCATATGTATGTGTTTCTGCATGAGCTGTGATTGCATGTACTAAGCATATTATGCATATGTAAGTGTGTGTGTGCATGTACTAAGCATATTATGCATATGTCTGTGTGTGTGTGCATGTACTAAGCATATTATGCATATGTCTGTATGTGCATGAGCTGTGATTGCATGTATTAAGCATATTATGCATATGTATGTGTGTCTGCATGAGCTGTGATTGCATGTACTAAGCATATTATGCACATGTCTGTGTATGTGCATGAGCTGTGATTGCATGTACTAAGCATATTATGCATATGTCTGTGTGTGTGCATGAGCTGTGATTGCATGTACGAAACATATTATGCACATGTCTGTGTGTGCTTAAGCTGTGATTGCATGTACTAAGCATATTATGCATATGTATGTGTGTCTGCATGAGCTGTGATTGCATGTACGAAGCATATTATGCACATGTATGTGTTTCTGCATGAGCTGTGATTGCATGTACTAAGCATATTATGCACATGTATGTGTTTCTGCATGAGCTGTGATTGCATGTACTAAGCATATTATGCATATGTATGTGTTTCTGCATGAGCTGTGATTGCATGTACGAAGCATATTATGCACATGTCTGTGTATGTGCATGAGCTGTGATTGCATGTACTAAGCATATTATGCATATGTCTGTGTGTGCATGAGCTGTGATTGCATGCACGAAGCATATTATGCACATGTCTGTGTATGTGCATGAGCTGTGATTGCATGTACTAAGCATATTATGCATATGTCTGTGTGTGCTTAAGCTGTGATTGGATGTATTAAGCATATTATGTGTGACAGACCCCTCTGTCAACCTCCCTACGGATTATGGATTCAGGCATTATGTTAAGTCACGCTGTGCCCATTATAGGTACAGGGTGCAAATCCAACAGACCTGGAGGGGTTAACTTCAGTTTTGAGTAACTGTATTGTCTAAGACAGTTGTTGTGAGCAGTTGTTGTTGTTGCACCAGTTTTAAGCAGTGGCTAGAAGCAAAATAAATAGCTGATTTAGACTTAAACTTGGACTGAATTATTTAGACGACATTTTTAAGATGAAGATGTCTCTGCCTAACTAAAAGATATTGCAGATCCTACTGCCTCTCCGCTACAATTGGTGGCAAGCGACGGGTTAGTCCTCATAGCCCAGAAGAGCAACTACACATCCGGATCTAATGGGAATACAGTATGAAAGGCTGAAAAGAGCCACCCTTAAAGACCTGCTAGAACAACTGTACAGTGAGTTGTTATACGGTTAAGTCTGGGAAAAGTAAAGTAGAAGGGAAAGTGTTGCTTCAAGGAATAATTTTGAGTTACTGCACACACAGCAATAATCAGACTGAGCAGACAGACAGAGAACACAGTTTGCTTGTTACGGGACTTAAAAAAGCGACTTCTTGAAGAGGCAGATTATTACAATACTGACCGAGATGGACGGAGTACCAGGGCCCGAAGGAAACAATGAGCCCAGCATATCAGACAGAACTCCCGAAGAAGCAAGCTTTGACCAGGCGGTTAAAATAAGACTGGCACATTATGGCCCCAACCCGACCGCCGAAATTATCGACCTGGTCATAGCAGCTGTGGATGCCAACCTACTTCGCCAAAGCAGCGCTGCAGCAGCCCAAGTCACAGCAACCCCAGTGGAAAAGAGAAAGGTACATTTTGCAGCTTTTAAAAACTTAATTGAAACAGAATGAGAGATTGATGGGTACCTTGCGGATTTTGAGAGACAATGTGCACTACACAAGGTACCCGCAGAGGACTGGGTCACGATATTATCCGGAAAATTATCCGGCCGGGCCAGCGAGGCTTTTCGGGCCATTCCAGATGAAGAAGTCAGGGATTATAATGTTGTAAAAGAGGTTCTGCTCTCCAGGTATGCGATTACACCGGAGGCATACAGGAGGCGGTTCAGAGACACTGTTAAACTAGCTGGAGATTCCTACGTTGAGTGGGCATATAAGGTGCACCGCACAGCAGCTCACTGGATAGCGGGGTGCCAAGCCGTATCTGGGGAAGAGGTGCTGCAGCTATTCCTGTTGGAACATTGCTTCGACAAGTTATCCGCAGGAGTTAGAGAGTGAGTTCGGGACCGTAAACCCTCCACCCTGCATGAAGCTGCTCACCTAGCAGATGAGTATACGGATGCCCGCAAACTGGACACTGCTACCACTAAGATCCCTGACAGAGTGGAGTACCGACCCCCAGTCACCCCAGCAGCTGCCAGTTACCAACCCCCGGTGCACCGCTCTACCACACCGCCTTCAGCCACGAACTATCCTCAGACAGCCCGGTTCAACTCACGGGACTACTCACAGCCTATTCGGTGCTTTGGATGTAAGCGACTAGGGCACAAAAGACCAGAGTGTCCCCTAAACACAGCGAACCAAGCACAGTCCTGGAGGAGACCCTCCGGCGGAAACCCACGTAACCCTCAGCCTACTGCCCACTGCATAGAGGAGGAACATATTATGCATATGTCTGTGTGTGCATGAGCTGTGATTGCATGTACTAAGCATATTATGCATATGTATGTGTGTGCTTGAGCTGTGATTGCATGTACTAAGCATATTATGCATATGTCTGTGTGTCTGCTTGAGCTGTGATTGCATGTCCTAAGCATATATATGTATGCCTGTGTGTGCTTCAGCTGTGATTGCATGTACTAAGCATATTATGCATATGTATGTGTTTCTGCATGAGCTGTGATTGCATGTACTAAGCATATTATGCATATGTCTGTGTGTGCATGAGCTGTGATTGCATGTACTAAGCATATTATGCATATGTATGTGTGTCTGCATGAGCTGTGATTGCATGTACTAAGCATATTATGCATATGTATGTGTTTCTGCATGAGCTGTGATTGCATGTACTAAGCATATTATGCATATGTATGTGTTTCTGCATGAGCTGTGATTGCATGTACTAAGCATATTATGCATATGTCTGTGTGTGCATGAGCTGTGATTGCATGTACTAAGCATATTATGCATATGTATGTGTTTCTACATGAGCTGTGATTGCATGTACTAAGCATATTATGCATATGTATGTGTGTGCATGAGCTGTGATTGCATGTACTAAGCATATTATGCATATGTATGTGTTTCTGCATGAGCTGTGATTGCATGTACTAAGCATATCATGCATATGTCTGTGTGTGCATGAGCTGTGATTGCATGTACTAAGCATATTATGCATATGTATGTGTGTCTGCATGAGCTGTGATTGCATGTACTAAGCATATTATGCATATGTCTGTGTGTCTGCATGAGCTGTGATTGCATGTACTAAGCATATTATGCATATGTATGTGTTTCTGCATGAGCTGTGATTGCATGTACTAAGCATATTATGCATATGTCTGTGTGTGCATGAGCTGTGATTGCATGTACTAAGCATATTATGCATATGTATGTGTTCCTACATGAGCTGTGATTGCATGTACTAAGCATATTATGCATATGTATTTGTTTCTACATGAGCTGTGATTGCATGTACTAAGCATATTATGCATATGTATGTGTTTCTGCATGAGCTGTGATTGCATGTACTAAGCATATTATGCATATGTTTGTGTGTGCATGAGCTGTGATTGCATGTACTAAGCATATTATGCACATGTCTGTGTTTCTGCATGAGCTGTGATTGCATGTACTAAGCATATTATGCATATGTATGTGTGTCTGCATGAGCTGTGATTGCATGTACTAAGCATATTATGCATATGTATGTGTGTCTGCATGAGCTGTGATTGCATGTACTAATTATATTATGCATATGTTTGTGTGTGCATGAGCTGTGATTGCATGTACTAATTATATTATGCATATGTCTGTGTGTGCATGAGCTGTGATTGCATGTACTAAGCATATTATGCATATGTCTGTGTGTGCATGAGCTGTGATTGCATGTACTAAGCATATTATGCATATGTCTGTGTGTGCATGAGCTGTGATTGCATGTACTAAGCATATTATGCATATGTCTGTGTGTGCTTGAGCTGTGATTGCATGTACTAAACATATTATGCATATGTATGTGTGTGCATGAGCTGTGATTGCATGTACTAAGCATATTATGCATATGTCTGTATGTGCATGAGCTGTGATTGCATGTACTAAGCATATTATGCATATGTATGTGTGTTTGCATGAGCTGTGATTGCATGTACTAAGCATATTATGCATATGTCTGTGCATAAGCTGTGATTGCATGTACTAAGCATATTATGCATATGTCTGTGTGTGCTTGAGCTGTGATTGCATGTACTAAGCATATTATGCATATGTCTGTGTCTGTGCATAAGCTGTGATTGCATGTACTAAGCATATTATGCATGTGTCTGTGCATAAGCTGTGATTGCATGTACTAAGCATATTATGCATGTGTCTGTGCATAAGCTGTGATTGCATGTACTAAGCATATTATGCATATGTCTGTGTGTGTGTGCATGAGCTGTGATTGCATGTACAAATCATGT
The DNA here is from genome assembly GCF_027579735.1 of Bombina bombina. Classification (NCBI taxonomy): domain Eukaryota; kingdom Metazoa; phylum Chordata; class Amphibia; order Anura; family Bombinatoridae; genus Bombina; species Bombina bombina. The sequence goes on along the minus strand of NC_069500.1, from coordinate 1,442,026,111 downwards.
TATGCATATGTCTGTGTCTGTGTGTGTGCATAAGCTGTGATTGCATGTACTAAGCATTAAATGCATATGTCTGTGTGTGTGTGTGTGTGCATGAGATGTGTTTGCATGTACTAAGTATGTTATGCATATGTATGTCTGTGTGCACGAGCTGTGATTGCATGTACTTAGCATGTTATGCATATGTATATATGTCTGTGTGTGTGTGCACACGAGTTTTTATTGCATGTACAAAGCATGTTATGCATATATATATTTCTTTCATGTAATTGGCAAGAGTCCATGAGCTAGTGACATATGGGATATACAATCCTACCAGGAGGGGCAAAGTTTCCCAAACCTCAAAATGCCTATAAATACACCCCTCACCACACCCATAATTCAGTTTTACAAACTTTGCCTCCTATGGAGGTGGTGAAGTAAGTTTGTGCTAAGATTTCTACGTTGATATGCGCTTCTCAGCATTTTGAATCCCGATTCCTCTCAGAGTACAGCGAATGTCAGAGGGACGTGAAGGGAGTATCACCTATTGAATGCAATGGTTTTCCTCACGGGAGATCTATTTCATAGGTTCTCTGTTATCGGTCGTAGAGATTCATCTCCTACCTCCCTTTTCAGATCGACGATATACTCTCATATACCATTACCTCTACTGATAACTGTTTCAGTACTGGTTTGGCTATCTGCTATATGTGGATGGGTGTCTTTCGGTAAGTATGTTTTTTATTACTTAAAGGGAAACTGTACCCAAAATTTTTCTTTCGTGATTCAGATTGAGCATGAAATTTTAAGCAACTTTCTAATTTACTCCTATTATCAAATTTTCTTCATTCTCTTGGTATCTTTATTTGAAATGCAAGAATGTAAGTTTAGATGCCGGCCCATTTTTGGTGAACAACCTGGGTTGTCCTTGCTGATTGGTGGATAAATTCATCCACCAATAAAAAAGTGCTGTCCAGAGTACTGAAACCAAAAAAAAAGCTTAGATGCCTTCTTTTTCAAATAATGATAGCAAGAGAACGAAGAAAAAACATAATTTATGTAAGAACTTACCTGATAAATTCATTTCTTTCATATTGGCAAGAGTCCATGAGCTAGTGACATATGGGATATACAATCCTACCAGGAGGGGCAAAGTTTCCCAAACCTCAAAATGCCTATAAATACACCCCTCACCACACCCACAATTCAGTTTAACTAATAGCCAAGCAGTGGGGTGATAAAGAAAGGAGTAAAAAGCATCAACAAAGGAAATTTGGAAATAATTGTGCTTTATACAAAAAAATCATAACCACCATAAAAAGGGTGGGCCTCATGGACTCTTGCCAATATGAAAGAAATGAATTTATCATCTAAGTTCTTACATAAATTATGTTTTCTTTCATGTAATTGGCAAGAGTCCATGAGCTAGTGACATATGGGATATCAATACCCAAGATGTGGAGTCTTCCACTCAAGAGTCACTAGAGAGGGAGGGAATAAAAATAAAAACAGCCATATTCCACTGAAAAAAATTAATCCACAACCCAAAAAAAATAAGTTTATTTCATTTTTGAAAGAAAAAAACTTAAAACAAAAGCAGAAGAATCAAACTGAAACAGCTGCCTGAAGAACTTTTCTACCAAAAACTGCTTCCGAAGAAGCAAATACATCAAAACGGTAGAATTTAGTAAATGTATGCAAAGAGGACCAAGTCACCGCTTTGCAAATCTGATCAACTGAAGCTTCATTCTTAAAAGCCCACGAAGTGGAGACTGATCTAGTAGAATGAGCTGTAATTCTCTGAGGCGGGGCCTGACCCGACTCCAAATAAGCTTGATGAATCAAAAGTTTCAACCAAGAAGCCAAGGAAATAGCAGAAGCCTTCTGACCTTTCCTGGGACCAGAAAATAAAACAAATAGACCTAAAGTCTTCCTGAAATCTTTAGTAGCTTCCACATAATATTTCAAAGCTCTTACCACATCCAAAGAATGTAAGGATCTCTCCAAAGAATTCTTAGGATTAGGACATAAGGAAGGGACAACAATTTCTCTATTAATGTTGTTAGAATTCACAACCTTAGGTAAAAATTGAAAAGAAGTCTGCAAAACTGCCTTATCCTGATGAAAAATCAGAAAAGGAGATTCCCAAGAAAGAGCAGATAGCTCAGAAACTCTTCTAGCAGAAGAGATAGCCAAAAGGAACAACACTTTCCAAGAAAGTAGTTTTATGTCCAAAGAATGCATAGGGGGGTAGTTATCAAGCCGTCAACCTCAAATACGCTGCGTATTCCGCAGCGTATTTGTGGCAAGGCTGATACGCCTTAGTTATCAAAGGCTCGAGACCGGCAAAAGTAGAATTTTGTGACGTAAGCTTCGATCCGCCGGACTCAGTCCGACACAGATCGATTCTTACGTCACTCCAGATGTTCCGCACACAAGTGCGGCACATTCTCACTACTTTTGCTAGCTATCAAAAAACTAGCAGGTACGCTCGGCACTTTTACGGCCCAGCGTACCTGGTTTTCAAAGCGCCAGCCTGGAGGCGGCGGATCCCATAGGAATCAATGGGAGTCTGACCATAGCGAAAGTACAAGTTCGCTGCTGACAGACATCCCATTGATTTCTATGGGAGCTGTCTACACCTAACACCCTAACATGTACCCCGAGTCTAAACACCACTAATCTGACCCCCCCCTACACCGCCGCAAATAAATAAAGTTATTACCCCCTAAACCGCCGCTCCCGGAGCCCACCGCAAGCTACTCTATACATATTAACCCCTAAACCGCCGCTCCCGGAGCCCACCGCAACTATAATAAATGTATTAACCCCTAACCCGCCGCTCCCTGAACCCGCCGCAACCTATATTAAATGTATTAACCCCTATCCTGCCCCCCCTACACCGTCGCCACCTATAATAAATTTATTAACCCCTATCCTGCCCCCCACTACGCCGCCGCCACTGTAATAAAATGATTAACCCCTAACCCTAACCCTAACGCCCCCTAACTTAAATATTAATTAAATAAATCTAAATAAATTAACTCTTATTAACTAAATGAATCCTATTTAAAACTAAATACTTACCTTTAAAATAAACCCTAATATAGCTACAATATAAATAATAATTATATTCTAGCTATCTTAGGATTTATTTTTATTTTACAGGTACCTTTCAATTTATTTTAACCATGTACAATAACTATTAAATAGTTATTAACTATTTAATAGCTTACCTAGCTAAAATAAAGAGAAATGTACCTGTGAAATAAATCCTAACCTAAGTTACAATTACACCTAACACTACACTATACTTTAATAAATTATTCCTATTTAAAAATAAATACTTACCTGTAAAATAAACCCTAAGATAGCTACAATGTAATTAATAATTATATTATAGCTATCTTAGGATTTATATTTATTTTACAGGTAACTTTGTATTTATTTTAGCTAGTTAGAATAGTTATTAAATAGTTATTAACTATTTAATAACTACCTAGCTAAAAGAAATACAAAATTACCTGTAAAATAAATCCTAACTTAAGTTACAATTAAACCTAATACTACACTATCATTAAAATAACTAAATAAACTACCTACAAAGAACTACAATGAAATACAATTACATAAACTAACTAAAGTACAAAAAATAAAAAAAGCTAAGTTACAAAAAATAAAAAATTAAGTTACAAACATGTTAAAAATATTACAACAATTTTAAGCTACTTACACCTAATCTAAGCCCCCTAATAAAATAACAAACCCCCCCAAAATAAAAAAAATCCCTACCCTATTCTAAATTACATAAATTTCAAAGCTCTTTTACCTTACCAGCCCTTAAAAGGGCCATTTGTGGGGGCATGCCCCAAAAAGTTCAGCTCTTTTGCCTGTAAAATAAAAATACAACCCCCCCCCAACATTAAAACCCACCACCCACATACCCCTAATCTAACCCAAACCCCCCTTACAAAAACCTAACACTAATCCCCTGAAGATCATCCTACCTTGAGTCGTCTTCACTCAGCCGAGCCACCGATGGAACTGAAGAGGACATCCGGAGCGGAAGAAGTTAATCCTCCAAGCGGCGCTGAAGAAATCTTCCATCCGATGAAGTCATCATCCAGGCGGCGCTGAAGAAGTCTTCGATCCGGCCGATGTCATCTTCAAAGAGGCGCTGAAGAGGTCTTCTATCCGGGCGAAGTCATCTTCCAAGCCGGGTCTTGAATCTTCCTTCCGCCGACGCGGAACCACCTTCTTCACCGACGGACTACGACGAATGACGGCTCCTTTAAGGGACGTCATCCAAGATGGCGTCCCCTCAATTCCGATTGGCTGATAGGATTCTATCAGCCAATCGGAATTAAGGTAGGAAAATCTGATTGGCTGATGGAATCAGCCAATCAGATTGAGCTCGCATTCTATTGGCTGTTCCGATCAGCCAATAGAATGCGAGCTCAATCTGATTGGCTGATTGGATCAGCCAATCGGAATGAACTTGAATCTGATTGGCTGATTCCATCAGCCAATCAGATTTTCCTACCTTAATTCCGATTGGCTGATAGAATCCTATCAGCCAATCGGAATTGAGGGGACGCCATCTTGGATGACGTCCCTTAAAGGAGCCGTCATTCGTCGTAGTCCGTCGGTGAAGAAGGTGGTTCCGCGTCGGCGGAAGGAAGATTCAAGACCCGGCTTGGAAGATGACTTCGCCCGGATAGAAGACCTCTTCAGCGCCTCTTTGAAGATGACATCGGCCGGATCGAAGACTTCTTCAGCGCCGCCTGGATGATGACTTCATCGGATGGAAGATTTCTTCAGCGCCGCTTGGAGGATTAACTTCTTCCGCTCCGGATGTCCTCTTCAGTTCCATCGGTGGCTCGGCTGAGTGAAGACGACTCAAGGTAGGATGATCTTCAGGGGATTAGTGTTAGGTTTTTGTAAGGGGGGTTTGGGTTAGATTAGGGGTATGTGGGTGGTGGGTTTTAATGTTGGGGGGGGGTTGTATTTTTATTTTACAGGCAAAAGAGCTGAACTTTTTGGGGCATGCCCCCACAAATGGCCCTTTTAAGGGCTGGTAAGGTAAAAGAGCTTTGAAATTTATGTAATTTAGAATAGGGTAGGGATTTTTTTTATTTTGGGGGGGTTTGTTATTTTATTAGGGGGCTTAGATTAGGTGTAAGTAGCTTAAAATTGTTGTAATATTTTTAACATGTTTGTAACTTAATTTTTTATTTTTTGTAACTTAGCTTTTTTTATTTTTTGTACTTTAGTTAGTTTATGTAATTGTATTTCATTGTAGTTCTTTGTAGGTAGTTTATTTAGTTAATTTAATGATAGTGTAGTATTAGGTTTAATTGTAACTTAAGTTAGGATTTATTTTACAGGTAATTTTGTATTTCTTTTAGCTAGGTAGTTATTAAATAGTTAATAACTATTTAATAACTATTCTAACTAGCTAAAATAAATACAAAGTTACCTGTAAAATAAATATAAATCCTAAGATAGCTATAATATAATTATTAATTACATTGTAGCTATCTTAGGGTTTATTTTACAGGTAAGTATTTATTTTTAAATAGGAATAATTTATTAAAGTATAGTGTAGTGTTAGGTGTAATTGTAACTTAGGTTAGGATTTATTTCACAGGTACATTTCTCTTTATTTTAGCTAGGTAAGCTATTAAATAGTTAATAACTATTTAATAGTTATTGTACATGGTTAAAATAAATTGAAAGGTACCTGTAAAATAAAAATAAATCCTAAGATAGCTAGAATATAATTATTATTTATATTGTAGCTATATTAGGGTTTATTTTAAAGGTAAGTATTTAGTTTTAAATAGGATTCATTTAGTTAATAAGAGTTAATTTATTTAGATTTATTTAATTAATATTTAAGTTAGGGGGGCGTTAGGGTTAGACTTAGGTTTAGGGGTTAATCATTTTATTACAGTGGCGGCGGCGTAGTGGGGGGCAGGATAGGGGTTAATAAATTTATTATAGGTTGCGGCGGGTTCATGGAGCGGGGGTTTAGGGGTTAAACTATTTATTTAGTTGCGGAGAGGTGCGGGATCAGCAGGATAGGGGTTAATAATTTTATAATAGAGGGCGACGGTATAGGGGGGGCAGGATAGGGGTTACTAGGTATAATGTAGGTGGCAGCGGTGTCCGGGAGCGGCGGTTTAGGGGTTAATACATTTATAAGAGTTGCGGCAGGGTCTAGGAGCGGCGGTTTAGGGGTTAATACATTTATAAGAGTTGCGGCAGGGTCTAGGAGCGGCGGTTTAGGGGTTAGTAACTTTATTTAGTTGCGGGGGGCTCCGGGGGCGCCGGTATAGGGGGCAGAACAGTGCAGTTTAGTGTGAGTGCTTAGTGACAGGCTAGCAATAAAGCTGGGAAAAAGCCGAAGGGCAGCGAGATCGGATGAGTGATAACTGTCACAGTCCGCTGCTCATCGCCCCGCGGCTTTTTGACAGCTTTATTTGATAACTTAGGCGAACGTATTCAAGGTCCGCGGCGGCGAAGGTAGGCGAGCTTAGGCGGACGTATTGGGCCGGCGAAGCCAGAAAAGTAGACGGCTTGATAACTAGCCCCCATAGGCTCAAATGGAGGAGCCTGTAAAGCCTTCAGAACAAAATTAAGACTCCAAGGAGGAGAAATTGATTTAATGACAGGCTTAATACGAACTAAAGCCTGTACAAAACAGTGAATATCAGGAAGTATAGCAATCTTTCTGTGAAATAAAACAGAAAGAGTGATTTGACCATTCAAGGAACTTGCAGACAAACCCTTATCCAAACCATCCTGAAGAAACTGTAAAATTCTAGGAATTCTAAAAGAATGCAAGGAGAATTTATGAGAAGAACACCATGAAATGTAAGTCTTCCAAACTCTATAATAAATCTTTCTAGAGACAGATTTACGAGCTTGTAACATAGTATTAATCACTGAGTCAGAGAAACCTCTATGACTTAGAACTAAGCGTTCAATTTCCATACCTTCAAATTTAATGATTTGAGATCCTGATGGAAAAACGGACCTTGAGATAGTAGGTCCGGCCGTAACGGAAGTGGCCAAGGCGGGAAACTGGACATCCAAACCAGATCCGCATACCAAAACCTGTGTGGCCATGCTGGAGCCACCAGCAACACAAATTACTGTTCCATGATGATTTTGGAGATCACTCTTGGAAGGAGAACTAGAGGCGGGAAGATGTAAGCAGGATGATAACAGCAAGGAAGTGTCAGTGCATCCACTGCTTCCGCCTGAACATCCCTGGACCTGGACAGGTATCTGGGAAGTTTCTTGTTTAGATGAGAGGCCATGAGATCTATCTCTGGAAGACCCCACATCTGAACAATCTGAGAAAACACATCTGGATGGAGAGAACACTCCCCTGGATGTAAAGTCTGGCGGCTGAGATAATCCGCCTCCCAATTGTCTACACCTGGGATATGCACCGCAGAGATTAGACAGGAGCTGGATTCCGCCCAAGCAAGTATCCGAGATACTTCTTTCATAGCTTGGGGACTGTGAGTCCCACCCTGATGATTGACATAAGCCACAGTTGTGATATTGTCTGTCTGAAAACAAATGAACGGTTCTCTCTTTAGCAGAGGCCAAAACTGAAGAGCCCTGAGAATTGCACAGAGTTCTAAAATATTTATTGGTAATCTCGCCTCTTGAGATTTCCAAACCCCTTGTGCTGTCAGAGATCCCCAAACAGCTCCCCAACCTGAAAGACTCGCATCTGTTGAGATCACAGTCCAGGTTGGCCGAACAAAAGAAGCCCCATGAACCAAACGATGGTGATCTATCCACCATGTCAGAGAGTGTCGTACATTGGGATTCAAGGATATTAATTGTGATATCTTTGTATAATCCCTGCACCATTGATTCAGCATGCAAAGCTGTAGAGGTCTCATGTGAAAACGAGCAAAGGGGATCGCGTCCGATGCTGCAGTCATGAGACCTAAAACTTCCATGCACATAGCCACTGAAGGGAATGACTGAGACTGAAGGTGCCGGCATGCTGCGAACAATTTTAAAAGTCTCTTGTCTGTTAGAGACAGAGTCATGGACACTGAATCTATCTGGAAGCCTAAAAAGGTGACCCTTGTCTGAGGAATCAAGAAACTTTTTGGTAAATTGATCCTCCAACCATGTTTCCAAAGAAACAACACTAGTTGATTTGTGTGAGATTCTGCAGTATGTAAAGACTGAGCTAGTACCAAGATATCATCCAAATAAGGAAACACCGCAATACCCTGTTCTCTGATTACAGATAATAGGGCACCCAGAACCTTTGAAAAGATCCTTGGAGCTGTTGCTAGGCCAAGTGGAAGAGCAACAAATTGGTAATGCTCGTCAAGAACAGAGAATCTCAGAAACTGATAGTGTTCTGGATGAATCGGAATATGAAGGTATGCATCCTGCAAGTCTATTGTGGACATATAATGTCCTTGCTGAACAAAAGGCAGAATAGTCCTTATAGTCACCATCTTGAAAGTTAGTACTCTTACATAACGATTCAAAATGTTCAGATCCAGAACTGGTCTGAATAAATTTTCTTTCTTTGGAAACAATTAATAGGTTTGAATAAAACCCCAAACCTTGTTCCTGAGGAGGAACTGGCATGATTACCCCTGAAGAATCCAGGTCTGAATCACACTTCAGAAAAGCCTGAGCTTTTACTGGATTTACAGGGATGCGTGAGAGAAAAAATCTTCTCACAGGAGGTCTTACTTTGAATCCTATTCGATACCCTTGAGAGACAATGCTCTGAATCCAATGATTTTGGACAGATTTTATCCAAAAATCCTTGAAAAACCTTAATCTGCCCCCTACCAGCTGAGCTGGAATGAGGGCCGCACCTTCATGCGGACTTAGGGGCAGACTTTGGTTTCCTAAATGGCTTGGATTTATTCCAATTTGAGGAAGGCTTCCAATTGGAAGCAGATTCCTTGGGAGGAGGATTGAGTTTTTGTTCCTTATTCTGACGAAAGGAACGAAAACGGTTAGAAGCCTTAGATTTACCCTTAGGTTTTTTATCCTGAGGCAGAAAAACTCCTTCTCCTCCAGTGATAGTTGAAATAATAGAATCCAACTGAGAACCAAATAAATTATTACCTTGGAAAGAAAGAGATAGTAATCTAGATTTAGATGTCATATCAGCATTCCAAGATTTAAGCTACAAAGCTCTTCTAGCTAATACAGCTAAAGACATGGATCTAACATCAATTTTGATAATATAAAAAATGGCATCACAAATAAAATGATTAGCATGTTGCAGTAAGCGAGTAATGCTAGATATGTCAGGATCCAATTCTCGTTGCGCTAAATTCTCCAACCAAAATGTTGAGGCAGCCGCAACATCAGCCAAAGAAATAGCAGGTCTGAGAAGATGACCTGAATATAAATAGGCCTTCCTTAGATAAGATTCAAGCTTCCTATCTAAAGGATCCTTAAAGGAAGTACTATCTTCCATAGGAATAGTGGTACGTTTAGCAAGAGTAGAAATAGCCCCATCAACTTTGGGGTAAAGGATACAATTTTTTAAACCTTGAAGAAGGAATAAAAGAAGTACCTGGCTTATTCCATTCCCTAGAAATCATATCAGAAATAGCCTCAGGAATAGGAAAAACCCCTGGGGAAACCACAGGAGGTTTAAAAACAGCATTTAAACGTTTATTAGACTGAACGTCAATAGGACTGGTTACCTCAATATCCAAAGTAATTAACACTTCTTTTAATAAAGAACGCATATACTCTATTTTAAATAAATAAGTAGATTTGTCAGTGTCAATGTCTGAGGAAGGATCTTCTGTCTCAGATAGATCCTCATCAGAAGAGGATAAATTATTATGTTGCTGGTCATTTGAAATTTCATCAACTAAATGAGAAGTTTTAAAAGACCTTTTACGTTTATTAGAAGGTGGAAATGCAGACAAAGCCTTCAGAATAGAATCAGAAACAAATTCTTTAAAATTTACAGGTATATCATGCACATTAGAAGTTGAAGGAACTGCAACTGGCAATGTACTATTACTGATGGAAACACTATCTGCATGTAAAAGTTTATCATGACAACTATTACAAATGACATTTAGTGGAATAATTTCTACACTTTTACAACAAATGCACTTAGCTTTGGTAGACCCGATGTCAGGCAGCAATGTTCCAGCAGAAACTTCTGAGACAGGATCAGATTGGGACATCTTGCTCAATGTAAGAGAAAAAACAACATATAAAGCAAAATTATCTATTTCCTTATATGACAGTTTCAGGAATGGGAAAAAATGCAAAAGCATAGCCCTCTGATAGAGAAAAAAGCAAGAGGCAAACATCAATGGGGTATTGAAATAATGAAAAAAATAACCAGAAATGACACACTCGCGTCACTAATGATGCCGCTGTGTGAAAGGTCTCGGCATCACGTATGACGCCGGAAATGACGAAGTTGCGTCATAAACGTATTTTTTCGCACCAAAAATATTTTCGCGCCAAGAATGACGCAATAAAGTTTAGCATTTGACGCACCCGCGGGCCTAATACCCGCAATAGCAAGAAGTAGTCAATTGAAAAAAGACTAAACCCCAGGTAAGAAATAAATTTCCTAAAATGTTTAAATTCCCCAAATATGAAACTGACCGTCTGCTGAAGGAAATACATGAACCTGACTCATGGCAAATATAAGTACAATACATATATTTAGAACTTTATATAAATGCATAAAGTGCCAAACCATAGCTGAGAGTGTCTTAAGTAATGAAAACATACTTACCAAAAGACACCCATCTACATATAGCAGATAGCCAAACCAGTACTGAAACCGTTATCAGTAGAGGTAATGGTAAATTGAGAGTATATCGTCGATCTGAAAAGGGAGGTAGGAGATGAATCTCTACGACCGATAACAGAAAACCTATGAAATAGACCCCCGTTAGGGAAATCATCGTATTCAAATAAGTGATACTCCCTTAACGTCCCTCTGACATTCGCTGTACTCTGAGAGGAATCGGGCTTCAACAATGCTGAGAAGCGCATATCAACATAGAAATCTTAGCACAAACTTACTTCACCACCTCCATAGGAGGCAAAGTTTGTAAAAATGAATTGTGGGTGTGGTGAGGGGTGTATTTATAGGCATTTTGAGGTTTGGGAAACTTTGCCCCTCCTGGTAGGATTGTATATCCCAATCCCATATGTCACTAGCTCATGGACTCTTGCCAATTACATGAAAGAAATTGATAATAGGAGTAAATTAGAAAGTTGCTTAAAATTGCATGCTCTTTCTGAATTACAAAAGAAAAAAATTGGGTTCAGTGTCCCTTTAAGACACCTCAGCTATGGTTTGGCACTTTATGCATTTATATAAAGTTCTAAATATATGTATTGTACTTATATTTGCCATGAGTCTGGTTCATGTATTTCCTTGTGCAGACTGTCAGTTTCATATCTAGGGAAAATAAACATATTAAGAAATATTTTTCTTACCTGGGGTTTAGTCTTTTTTTCAAATTGACTACAGTACTAGGCCCGCTGGTGCGCCAAATGCTAGACTTTATTGCGTCATTTTTGTTGGGGGGATTTTTTTGGCGTGAAAACTACGTCCGTTGATGCAAGTTCGTCATTTCCGGCGTCGTAGTTGACGCCGAAGCCTTACACACGGTTGCGTCGTTAGTGACGCAAGTGTGTCATTTCCGGATATTGTTGGCGCCAAAAAATTTTCAGTTACGTTGTGCGTCATACTTGGCGCCAAATTTTTCTTTAATTTAATACCCCATTGCTGTTTGCCTCTTGCCTTTTTCTATGTCAGAGGGCTATGCTATTTGCATTTTTTCTCATTCCTGAAACTGTCATATAAGGAAATTGATAATTTTGCTTTATATGTTGTTTTTTCTTTTACATTTTGCAAGATGTCTCAATCTGATCCTGCCTCAGAAGTTTCTGCTGGAACATTGCTGCCTGACATGGGTTCTACCAAAGCTAAGTGCATTTGTTGTAAGATTGTGGAAATTATATCTCCGAATGTCATTTGTAATAGTTGTTATGATAAACTTTTACATGCAGAAAATGTGTCCATCAGTTGATGAAATTTCAAATGACCGACAACATAATGATTTATCCTCCTCTGATGAGGATCTATCTGATACAGAAGATCCTTCCTCAGATATTGACACTGACAAATCTACTTATTTATTTAAAATGGAGTATATTTGTTCTTTATTAAAAGAAGTGTTAATAACTTTGGATATTGAGGAGACTAGTCCACTTGACGGCAAGTCTAGTAAACGTTTAAATACTGTTTTTAAACCTCCTGTGGTTACTCCAGAGGTTTTTCCTATTCCTGATGCTATTTCTGATATGATTTCTAAGGAATGGAATAAGCCAGGTACTTCTTTTATTCCTTCTTCAAGGTTTAAAAAATTGTATCCTTTACCAGCAATTTCTGTAGAGTTTTGGGGGGAAAATCCCCAAAGACAATGGGGCTATTTCTACTCTTGCTAAACGTATCACTATTCCTAAGGAAGTTAGTAATTCCTTTAAGGATCATTTAGATAGGAAGCTTGAATCTTATCTAAGGAAAGCCTATTTATATTCAGGTCATCTTCTCAGACCTGCAATTTCTTTGGCTGATGTTGCGGCTGCATCAACTTTTTGGTTGGAAAATTTAGCGCAACAAGAATTGGATTCTGACATATCTAGCATTGTTCGCTTACTGCAACATGCTAATCATTTTATTTGTGATGCTATTTTTGATATTATCAAAATTGATGTTAGATCCTTGTCTTTAGCTATTTAGCTAGAAGAGCTTTGTGGCTTAAATCTTTGAATGCTGATATGACATCTAAGTCTAGATTACTATCTCTTTCTTTCCAAGGTAATAATTTATTTGGTTCTCAGTTGGATTCTATTATTTCAACTGTTACTGGGGGAAAGGGAGTTTTTCTGCCTCAGGATAAAAAACCTAAGGGTAGATCTAAGGCTTCTAACCGTTTTCGTTCCTTTCGTCAAAATAAGGTACAAAAATCTAATCCTTCCCCCAAGGAATCTGTTTCCAATTGAAAGCCTTCCTCAAATTGGAATAAATCCAAGCCATTTAAGAAACCAAAGTCATCCCCTAAGTCCGCATGAAAGTGCGGCCATCATTCCAGCTCAGCTGGTAGGGGGCAGATTAAGGTTTTTCAAAGATATGTGGATAAATTCTGTCCAAAATCAATGGATTCAGAGCATTGTCTCTCAAGGGTATCGAATAGGATTCAGAGTAAGACCTCCTGTGAGAAGATGTTTTCTCTCAGGCATACCAGCAAATCCAGTAAAAGCTCAGGCTTTCCTGAAGTGTGTTTCAGACCTGGAGTTTTCAGGGGTAATCATGCCGGTTCCTTTTCAGGAACAAGGTCTGGGGTTTTATTCAAATCTATTCATTGTCCAAAAGAAGGAAAATTCATTCAGACCAGTTCTGGATCTGAAAATTTTGAATCGTTATGTAAGAGTACCAAGTTTCCAGATGGTGACTATAAGGACTATTCTGCCTTTTGTTCAGCAAGGACATTATATGTCCACAATAGACTTGCAGGATGCATACCTTCATATTCCGATTCATCCAGAACATTATCAGTTCCTGAGATTCTCTTTCCTAGACAAGCATTACCAATTTGTTGCTCTTCCATTTGGCCTAGCAACAGCTCCAAGAAACTTTTCAAAGGTTCTAGGTGCCCTACTCTCTGTAATCAGAGAACAGGTTATTGCAGTGTTTCCTTATTTGGACGATATCTTGGTACTAGCTCAGTCTTTACGTTCTACAGAATCTCACACAAATCAACTAGTGTTGTTTCTTCGTAAACATGGTTGGAGGATCAATTTACCAAAATGTTTCTTGATTCCTCAGACAAGGGTCACCTTTTTAGGTTTCCAGATAGATTCAGTGTCCATGACTCTGTCTCTAACAGACAAGAGACGTTTGAAATTGGTTGCAGCCTGTCGGCACCTTCAGTCTCAGTCATTCCCTTCAGTGGCTATGTGCATGGAAATTTTAGGCCTCATGACTGCAGCATCGGACGCGATTCCTTTTGCTCGTTTTCACATGAGACCTCTCCAGCTTTGTATGCTGAATCAATGGTGTAGGGATTATACAAAGATATAACAATTAATATCCTTAAATCCCAATGTTCAACACTCTCTGACGTGGTGGTTAAATCACCAGCGTTTAGTTCAAGGGGCTTCTTTTGTTCGGCCAACCTGGACTGTGATAACTACAGATGCATGTCTTTCAGGTTGGGGAGCTGTTTGGGGATCTCTGACAGCACAAGGGGTTTGGAAATCTCAAGAGGCGAGATTACCAATCAATATTTTAGAACTCCATGCAATTCTCAGAGCTCTTCAGTTTTGGCCTCTGTTGAAGAGAGAACCGTTCATTTGCTTTCAGACAGACAATATCACAACTGTGGCATATGTCAATCATCAGGGTGGGACTCACAGTCCCCAATCCATGAAAGAAGTATTTCGGATACTTGCTTGGGCGGAATCCAGCTCCTGTCTAATCTCTGCGGTGCATATCCCAGGTGTAGACAATTGGGAGGCGGATTATCTCAGCCGTCAGACTTTACATCCGGGGGAGTGGTCTCTCCATCCAGATGTTTTTTCTCAGATTGTTCAGATGTGGGGTCTTCCAGAGATAGAACTGATGGCCTCTCATCTAAACAAGAAACTTCCCAGATACCTGTCCAGGTCCAGGGATGTTCAGGCGGAAGCAGTGGATGCGCTGACACTTCCATGGTGTTATCAACCTGCTTACATCTTTCCGCCTCTAGTTCTCCTTCCAAGAGTGATCTCCAAAATCATCATGGAACAATCCTTTGTGTTGCTGGTGGCTCCAGCATGGCCACACAGGTTTTGGTATGCGGATCTTGTTCGGATGTCCAGTTTCCAACCTTGGCTACTTCCGTTAAGGCCGGACCTACTGTCTCAAGGTCCATTTTTCCATCAGGATCTCAAATCATTAAATTTGAAGGTATGGAAATTGAACGCTTAGTGCTAAGTCATAGAGGTTTCTCTAACTCAGTGATTAATACTATGTTACAAGCTCGTAAATCTGTCTCTAGAAAGATTTATTATCGAGTTTGGAAGACTTACATTTCATGGTGTCCTTCTCATAAATTCTCTTGGCATTCTTTTAGAATTCCTAGAATTTTACAGTTTCTTCAGGATGGTTTGGATAAAGGTTTGTCAGCAAGTTCCTTGAAGGGACAAATCTCTGCTCTTTCGGTTTTATTTCACAGAAAGATTGCTAAACTTCCTGATATTCACTGTTTTGTACAGGCCTTAGTTCGTATTAAGCCTGTCATTAAATCAATTTCTCCTCCTTGGAGTCTAAATTTGGTTTTGAAGGCGTTATAGGCTCCTCCATTTGAGCCTATGCATTCTTTGGACATTAAACTACTTTCTTGGAAAGTGTTGTTCCTTTTGGCTATCTGCTAGCAGAGTTTCTGAGCTTTCTGCTCTTTCTTGGGAATCTCCTTTTCTGATTTTTCATCAGGATAAGGCGGTTTTGAGGACTTCATTTCTATTTTTACCTAAGGTTGTGAATTCTAACAACATTAGTAGAGAAATGGTTATTCCTTCCTTGTGTCCTAATCCTAAGAATTCTTTGGAAAGATCCTTACATTCCTGGGATGTGGTAAGAGCTTTGAAATATAAAGACTTCTAGTCTATTTGTTATATTTTCGGGTCCTAGGAAAAGTCAGAAGGCTTCTGCTATTTCCTTGGCTTCTTGGTTAAAGCTTTTGATTCATTCAGCTTATTTGGAGTCGGGTAAGACCCTGCCTCAGAGAATTACAGCTCATTCTACTAGATCAATCTCCACTTCGTGGGCTTTTAAGAATGAAGCTTCAGTTGATCAGATTTGCAAAGCAGCGACTTGGTCCTCTTTGCATACATTTACTAAATTCTACCATTTTGATGTATTTGCTTCTTCAGAAGCAGTTTTTGGCAGAAAAGATCTTCAGGCAGCTGTTTCAGTTTGATTCTTCTGCTGATGTTTTAAGTTTTTCTTGTCATTAAAAGAATAAACTTACAATTTGGGTTGTGGATTATTTTTTCAGCGGAAAATGGCTGTTTTTCATTTTATCCCTCCCTCTCTAGTGACTCTTGCGTGGAGTTCCACATCTTGGGTATTGATATCCCATACGTCACTAGCTCATGGACTCTTGCCAATTACATGAAAGAAAACATAATTTATGTAAGAACTTACCTGATAAATTCATTTCTTTCATATTGGCAAGAGTCCATGAGGCCCACCCTTTTTATGGTGGTTATGATTTTTTTGTATAAAGCACAATTATTTCCAAATTCCTTTGCTGATGCTTTCTACTCCTTTCTTTATCACCCCACTACTTGGCTATTCATTAAACTGAATTGTGGGTGTGGTGAGGGGTGTATTTATAGGCATTTTGAGGTTTGGGAAACTTTGCCCCTCCTGATAGGATTGTATATCCCATACGTCACTAGCTCATGGACTCTTGCCAATATGAAAAAAATGAATTTATCAGGTAAGTTCTTACATAAATGATGTTATGTCTGTGTGTGTGCATGAGCTGTGATTGCATGTACAAAGCATTATATGTATATGTATGTCTGTGTGTGTGTGCGCACGAGCTGTCATTGCATGTACAAAGCATTATATGTATATGTATGTCTGTGTGTGCTTATGAGCAGTCATTGCATGTACAAAGCATTATATGTATATGTATGTCTGTGTGTGCTTATGAGCAGTCATTGCATGTACAAAGAATTATATGTATATGTATGTCTGTGTGTGCTTATGAGCAGTCATTGCATGTACAAAGCATTATATGTATATGTATGTCTGTGTGTGCTCATGAGCAGTCATTGCATGTACAAAGCATTATATGTATATTTATGTCTGTGTGTGTGCAAAGGGGCTGTCATTGCATGTACAGAGCATGTTATGCATGTGTATGTATGTCTGTGTGTGCACGAGCTGTGATTACATGTATGAGGGCTGTTACACGTGAAGGATGTGGGTGATATTATCTCACATGTCATAAAGGAGTTGGAATTACCCTTTTCATCTGCTGTCTCTGTGGGATGTTCCCACCCTGGGTGCTGACACCTCAGGGATGAATCTCAGACTGTGGGAGGTTTTGTAATTGCAGCTATGAGTTAGTCACACAGTGGTGGTCCCTGGGCTCTGTGAGGTGGCTCTCAGGACTGGACCCGCCTGCTTGCACTGGCCCTGATATCATTACCTATTATATGTGGGCACGCCTCATTTGGGTTTTGCAATCACTATGAAGTAAACATTATCACCGTGTAATTTACCTGAGCTCTAAATAAATCAGCTAATAATAACTGTACCGGAAGCTGGGAGCGGCCAGGACTGTATCACTAGATATAGCCCTTTAAGTGAAAGCAAAACACCAGAAAGGTCATGAACTTTAATCACAAGCTTAACCCCTTGTCTGCCACAGAGCACAGTCACTGGTAGTTTAGGGGCTAAACTATGGGAATACAATGGTGTATAGAATATCTGCATGAATAACTTGTTTACTCATTGTCAGGGTCATTTGTAAACTAGTAATGTCACAGCAGTCAGGGGCAAATACACAAGTAACGTCCTTCCTCAATAAAGGGACAGGTGTCCTGAGTTACCCAGACTCAGTGTGAGCGTCTCCTTGCTAAGTTGGATACTGAGGAGGGGAGAGAACAGGACTTTCCCAGCACTATTTTTTCCAGACAAACTGGATTAAGGATTAACAGTAATTAGATGGAAAAATGTGACCTCTTAATTACTTTAGAAATGAGGGGTATAGATCAAGAGGTCAGCAAAGTGTATGAGCACTGAACTGAGAAGTAGGTGTGTGTGACCGTGAGTAAGGACAGACAGCAGGACATAGGAATGTATAGGCAGTGAGGGGCAGCAGGGTGTGTAGAGAGGTAGAACAAGGCAGTGAGGGGCAGCAGGGTGTATAGAGAGGCAGAACAAGGCAGTGAGGGGCAGCAGGGTGTATAGAGAGGTAGAACAAGGCAGTGAGGGGCAGCAGGGTGTATAGAGAGGTAGAACACGGCAGTGAGGGGCAGCAGGGTGTATAGAGAGGTAGAACAAGGCAGTGAGGGGCAGCAGGGTGTATAGAGAGGTAGAACAAGGCAGTGAGGGGCAGCAGGGTGTATAGAGAGGTAGAACACGGCAGTGAGGGGCAGCAGGGTGTATAGAGAGGTAGAACAAGGCAGTGAGGGGCAGCATGGTGTATACAGAGGTAGAACAAGGCAGTGAGGGGCAGCAGGGTGTATAAAGAGGCAGAACAAGGCAGTGAGGAGCAGCAGCATGTAAACAGAGGTAGAACAAGGCAGTGAGGGGCAGCAGGGTGTGTAGAGAGGTAGAACAAGGCAGTGAGGGGCAGCAGGGTGTATAGAGAGGCAGAACAAGGCAGTGAGGGGCAGCATGGTGTATACAGAGGTAGAACAAGGCAGTGAGGGGCAGCAGGGTGTATAAAGAGGCAGAACAAGGCAGTGAGGGGCAGCAGGGTGTATACAGAGGTAGAACAAGGCAGTGAGGAGCAGCAGCATGTAAACAGAGGTAGAACAAGGCAGTGAGGGGCAGCAGGGTGTATAGAGAAGGTATAACAAGGCAGTGAGGGGCAGGAGGGTGTATAGAGAGGCAGAACAAGGCAGTGAGGGGCAGCAGGGTGTATACAGAGGTAAAACAAGGCAGTGAGGGGCAGCAGCATGTAAAGAGAGGTAGAACAAGGCAGTGAGGAGCAGCAGCATGTAAACAGAGGTAGAACAAGGCAGTGAGGGGCAGCAGGGTGTATAGAGAAGGTATAACAAGGCAGTGAGGGGCAGGAGGGTGTATAGAGAGGCAGAACAAGGCAGTGAGGGGCAGCAGGGTGTATACAGAGGTAAAACAAGGCAGTGAGGGGCAGCAGCATGTAAAGAGAGGTAGAACAAGGCAGTGAGGGGCAGCAGGGTGTATAGAGAGGTAGAACACGGCAGTGAGGGGCAGGAGGGTGTATACAGAGGTAGAACAAGGCAGTGAGGGGCAGCATGGTGTATACAGAGGTAGAACAAGGCAGTGAGGGGCAGCAGGGTGTATAGAGAGGCAGAACAAGGCAGTGAGGGGCAGCAGGTTGTATACAGAGGTAGAACAAGGCAGTGAGGGGCAGCAGGGTGTATGGAGGGGGTGTAACAAGGCAGTGAGAGGCAGCAGGGTGTATAGAGAAGGTATAACAAGGCAGTGAGGGGCAGGAGGGTATATAGAGAGGCAGAACATGGCAGTGAGGGGCAGCAGGGTGTATACAGAGGTAGAACAAGGCAGTGAGGGGCAGCAGCATGTAAAGAGAGGTAGAACAAGGCAGTGAGGGGCAGCAGGGTGTATAGAGGGGGTATAACAAGGCAGTGAGAGGCAGCAGGGTGTATAGAGAAGGTATAACAAGGCAGTGAGGGGCAGGAGGGTGTATAGAGAGGTATAACAAGGCAGTGAGGGGCAGCAGGGTGTATAGAGAAGGCATAACACGGCAGTGAGGGGCAGCAAGTTGTATAGGGAGGGTATAACAAGGCAGTGAGGGGCAGCAGGTTGTATAGGGAGGGTATAACAAGGCAGTGAGGGGCAGCAGGGTGTATAGGGAGGGTATAACAAGGCAGTGAGGGGCAGTGGGGTTTATAGGGAGGGTATAACAAGTCAGTGGGGGGCAGCAGGGTGTATAGAGAAGGTATAACAAGGCAGTGAGGGGCAGCAGGGGGTATGGAGGGGGTATAACAAGGCAGTGAGGGGCATCAGGGTGTATAGAGAAGGTATAACAAGGCAGTGAGGGGCAGCAGGGGGTATGGAGGGGGTATAACAAGGCAGTGAGGGGCAGCAGGGTGTATAGAGGTAGAACAAGGCAGTGAGGGGCAGCAGGGTGTATAGAGAAGGTATTACAATCAGTGAGATGCAGCAGGGTATCAGGGTACATAGGGGGGATACAACAAGTCAGTGAGGGGCAGCAGGGTGTATAGGGGGATATAACAAGTCAGTGAGGGGCAGCAGGGTGTATAGGGGGGATATAACAAGTCAGTGAGGGGCAGCAGGGTGTATAGGGGGGATATAACAAGCCAGTGAGGGGCAGCAGGGTGTCAGGGTGCATAGGGGGATATAACAAGTCAGTGAGGGGCAGCAGGGTGTCATGGTGTATATGGAGGGTATAAGAAGGCAGTGAAGGGCAACAGGGTGTCAGGGTGTATAGGGAGGGTATAACAAGGCAGTGAGGGGCAGCAGGGTGTATAGAGAGGTAGAACAAGGCAGTGAGGGGCAGCAGGGTGTATAGAGAAGGTATTACAAGTCAGTGAGGTGCAGCAGGGTATCAGGGTACAAAGGGGGGATACAACAAGTCAGTGAGGGGCAGCAGGGTGTATAGGGGGATATAACAAGTCAGTTAGGGGCAGCAGGGTGTCAGGGTGTATAGGGAGGTTATAACAAGGCAGTGAGGGGCAGCAGGATGTATAGAAAGGTTATAACAAGGCAGTGAGGGGCAGCAGGGTGTATAGATAAGGTATAATAAGGCAATGAGGGGCAACAGGGTGTATAGGGAGGGTATAACAAGGCAGTGAGAAGTGTCACGGTGTTTAGGGAGGGTATAACAAGGCATTAAGGGGAAGCGGGGTGTATAGGGAGGTATAACAAGTCAATGAGGGGCAGTAGGGTGTTGAGGTGTATAGGGAGGGTATAACAAGTCAGTGAGGGTCAGCAGGGTGTCAGGGTGTATAGGGAGGGTATAACAAGGCAGTGAGGGGCAGCAGGGTGTATAGATAAGGTATAAGAAGGCAATGAGGGGCAGCAGGGTGTATAGGGAGGGTATAACAAGGCAGTGAGAAGTGCCAGGGTGTTTAGGGAGGGTATAACAAGGCAGTGAGGGGTAGCTGGCTGTATAGGGCGTTATAACAAGTCAGTGAGGGGCAGCAGGGTGTCGAGGTGTATAGGGAGGGTATAACAAGTCAGTGAGGGGCAGCAGGGTGTCGAGGTGTATAGGGAGGGTATAACAAGTCAGTGATGGGCAGCAGGGTGTCAGGGTGTATAAGGAGGGTATAACAAGGCATTAAGGGGCAGCAGGGTGTTGGGGTGCATAGGGAGGATATAACAAGTCAGTGAGGGGCAGCAGGGTTTTGTGGTGTACAGGGAGATTTAACAAGTCAGTGAGGGGCAGCAGGGTTTTGTGGTGTACAGGGAGATATAACAAATCAGTGAGGGGTAGCAGGGTGTCCGGGTGCAAAATAAGGGAGCGAGAAGCAGCGGGGTGTCGGTGCATAGAGAGGATATAACAAGTCAGTGTGGGGCAGCAGGGTGTTGGGGTGTATAGGGAAGGTATAACAAGTCAGTGTGGGGCAGCAGGGTGTCAGGGTGCAAAACAAGGAAGTGAGGAGCAGCAGGTTGTCAGGTGCATAGGGAGGATATAACTAGTCATTGAGGGGCAGCAGGCTATATAGGGAGGGTATGACAAGGGAGTCAGGGGTCATGTGATTTAGAGGTCTGTTGGGAGGGTATGAATGGGCGATATGTGGTCATGTGATTTTGGGGCATGTAGGAAGGGTATAAATATGTGGTCATGTGATTTTTGGGCGTGTAGGGAGGGTATGAATATGTGGTCATGCGATTTCGGGGAGTGTAGGGAGGGTATGAATATGTGGTCATGTGATTTTGGGGCGTGTAGGGAGGGTATGAATATGTGGTCATGTGATTTTGTGGCGTGTAGGGAGGGTATGAATATGTGGTCATGTGATTTTGGGGCATGTAGGGAGGGTATGAATATGTGGTCATGTGATTTTGTGGCGTGTAGGGAGGGTATGAATATGTGGTCATGTGATTTTGTGGCGTGTAGGGAGGGTATGAATATGTGGTCATGTGATTTCGGGGCATGTAGGGAAGGTATAAATATGTGGTCATGTGATTTTGGGGCGTGTAGGGAGGGTATGAATATGTGGTCATGTGATTTTGGGGCGTGTAGGGAGGGTATGAATATGTGGTCATGTGATTTCAGGGCGTGTAGGGAGGGTATCAATATGTGGTCATGTGATTTCTGGGCATGTAGGGAGGGTATGAATATGTGGTCATGTGATTTTGGGGCGTGTAGGGAGGTTATGAATATGTGGTCATGTAATTTTGGGGCGTGTAGGGAGGGTATGAATATGTGGTCATGCGATTTTGGGGCGTGTAGGGAGGGTATAAATATATGGTCATGTGATTTCAGGGCGTGTAGGGAGGGTATGAATATGTGGTCATGCGATTTCGGGGGAATGTAGGGAGGGTATGAATATGTGGTCATGCTATTTTGGGGCGTGTAGGGAGGGTATGAATATGTGGTCATGTGATTTCAGGGCGTGTAGGGAGGGTATGAATATGTGGTCATGTGATTTTGGGGCGTGTAGGGAGGGTATGAATATGTGGTCATGTGATTTTGGGGCGTGTAGGGAGGGTATGAATATGTGGTCATGTGATTTTGGGGCGTGTAGGGAGGGTATGAATATGTGGTCATGTGATTTTGGGGCGTGTAGGGAGGGTATGAATATGTGGTCATGTGATTTTGGGGCGTGTAGGGAGGGTATGAATATGTGGTCATGTGATTTTGGGGCGTGTAGGGAGGGTATGAATATGTGGTCATGTGATTTTGGGGCGTGTAGGGAGGGTATGAATATGTGGTCTTGTGATTTTGGGGCGTGTAGGGAGGGCATGAATATGTGGT
This sequence comes from Bombina bombina, assembly GCF_027579735.1. Lineage (NCBI taxonomy): Eukaryota > Metazoa > Chordata > Amphibia > Anura > Bombinatoridae > Bombina > Bombina bombina. Next base: position 1,442,003,396 of record NC_069500.1, on the reverse strand, counting down.
CATGTGATTTCGGGGCGTGTAGGGAGGGCATGAATATGTGGTCATGTGATTTTTGTGGTGTGTAGGGAGGGTATGAATATGTGGTCTTGTGATTTTGGGGCGTGTAGGGAGGGTATGAATATGTGGTTATGTGATTTTTGTGGCGTGTAGGGAGGGCATGAATATGTGGTCATGTGATTTTTGTGGTGTGTAGGGAGGGCATGAATATGTGGTCATGTGATTTTTGTGGCGTGTAGGGAGGGTATGAATATGTGGTCATGTGATTTTGGGGCGTGTAGGGAGGGCATGAATATGTGGTCATGTGATTTCGGGGCGTGTAGGGAGGGCATGAATATGTGGTCATGTGATTTTTGGGGCGTGTAGGGAGGGCATGAATATGTGGTCATGCGATTTTGTGGCATGTAGGGAGGGCATGAATATGTGGTCATGTTATTTCGGGGCGTGTAGGGAGGGCATGAATATGTGGTCATGTGATTTTTGGGGCGTGTAGAGAGGGCATGAATATGTGGTCATGTGATTTCGGGGCGTGTAGGGAGGGCATGAATATGTGTTCATGTGATTTTTGGGGCGTGTAGGGAGGGCATGAATATGTGGTCATGTGATTTCGGGGCATGTAGGGAGGGTATAGGATGGCATTTGGTGCATTGTGTAGTGCAAGAGTGGCACGTTGGCAGTCTTCCCGTGTTGCCAGCTTTGATTAGCGGCTGTGCAGGAAGCTCAGGTATTCTGCTATTGGAGGGAAGGAAGCTGTCTGTAATAAAAGATCTTGTGGTTGATCTCTGCAGGTCCCACAGGAATGTCTGCAGTTACAGGATACATGAAGCAGTGTTTACTTGTAAATAGGATTCCCATTTGTGCTGCCCCATCTGCACTTGGCTCTGCCATTTGTGTAAAGAAATAGGGAACACGCCCTAAAAACAGACAGTTAGGGTCTCTAACCCACACAGTACGACTCAATGTATTCTGGGGCTACAGCCCCTGGTACTTTACTCCTGCTGTCTCACTTTTTATATTCTACAAACAATTTGTCACTGCCTGTACCTGCAGGGAAAACTAATCATCAGAGGGTCCCTTTAATTCCACCGTATCACTGCATGATCGTTTTTATTGTTGTGTGCTAGGTTAGTATTCTAGTCTGAAAATCTAGATACAGATCTGTCTTATAGTGTGTGCGCCTGTTTGTCTTATAGCAAGTGTGCGTGCCTGTTTATCTTATAGCAAGTGTGCGCGCGCCTGTTTGTCTTATAGCAAGTGTGCGTGCCTGTTTATCTTATAGCAAGTGTGTGCGCGCCTGTTTGTCTTATAGCAAGTGCGCGCGCGCCTGTTTGTCTTATAGCAAGTGTGTTCGCGCCTGTTTGTCTTATAGCAAGTGTGTGCGCGCCTGTTTGTCTTATAGCAAGTGTGCGCGCGCCTGTTTGTCTTATAGCAAGTGTGCGCGCGCCTGTTTGTCTTATAGCAAGTGTGTGCGCGCCTGTTTGTCTTATAGCAAGTGTGCGTGCGCCTGTTTGTCTTATAGCAAGTGTGCGCAGGCCTGTTTGTCTTATAGCAAGTGTGCACGCGCCTGTTTGTCTTATAGCAAGTATGCGCGCGTCTGTTTGTCTTATAGCGTGTGGGTGCACGTATCTGTCTGTCTGTCTTATAGCATGTGGGTTCACACGTCTGTCTTATAGTGTGTGTGTGTGTCTTACAGTATGCGAGCATTAAAATGTGTGTATGTGTGTGTCTGTTTTAGTGTATTTGATATAATGTGCATATATGTTATAGTGTGTGTGTTTGTGAGTGTGTATTTATATGTGTTATAGTGGTTGTGTTTGAGTCTGTTATAGTGTTTGAATATGTATGCATGTGTGTATCAGTGTATAGATACGCCTCAGAATTATATAGTGCTGTGTGCTCATTATCAGTGTATAAATACTCACATCATTATACAGTGCAGTGTGCTCATTATCAGTGTATAGATACTCACATCATTATACAGTGCAGTGTGCTCATTATCAGTGTACAGATACTCACATCATTATACAGTACAGTGTGCTCATTATCAGTGTATAGATACTCACATCATTATACAGTACAGTGTGCTCATTATCAGTGTATAGTTACTCACATCATTATACAGTACAGCATGCTCATTATCAGTGTATAGATACTCACATCATTATACAGTACAGTGTGCTCATTATACAGTGTATAGATACTCACATCATTATACAGTGCAGTGTGCTCATTATCAGTGTATAGATACTCACATCATTATACAGTGTGCTCATTATCAGTGTATAGATCCTCACATCATTATACAGTACAGTGTGCTCATTATCAGTGTATAGATACTCACATCATTATACAGTGCAGCGTGCTCATTATCAGTGTATAGATACTCACATCATTATACAGTGCAGTGTGCTCATTATCAGTGTATAGATACTCACATCATTATACAGTGCAGTGTGCTCATTATCAGTGTATAGATACTCACATCATTATACAGTGCAGTGTGCTCATTATCAGTGTATAGATACTCACATTATTATACAGTACAGTGTGCTCATTATCAGTGTATAGATACTCACATCATTATACAGTGCAGCGTGCTCATTATCAGTGTATAGATACTCACATCATTATACAGTACAGTGTGCTCATTATCAGTGTATAGATACTCACATCATTATACAGTGCAGTGTGCTCATTATCAGTGTATAGATACTCACATCATTATACAGTACAGTGTGCTCATTATCAGTGTATAGATACTCACATCATTATACAGTACAGTGTGCTCATTATCAGTGTATAGATACTCACATCATTATACAGTACAGTGTGCTCATTATCAGTGTATAGATACTCACATCATTATACAGTACAGTGTGCTCATTATCAGTGTATAGATACTCACATCATTATACAGTACAGTGTGCTCATTATCAGTGTATAGATACTCACTCATTATACAGTACAGTGTGCTCATTATCAGTATATAGATACTCACTCATTATACAGTACAGTGTGCTCATTATCAGTGTATAGATCCTCACATCATTATACAGTGCAGTGTGCTCATTATCAGTGTATAGATACTCACATCATTATACAGTGCAGTGTGCTCATTATCAGTGTATAGATCCTCACATCATTATACAGTACAGCGTGCTCATTATCAGTGTATAGATACTCACATCATTATACAGTACAGTGTGCTCATTATCAGTGTATAGATACTCACATCATTATACAGTACAGTGTGCTCATTATCAGTGTATAGATACTCACATCATTATACAGTACAGTGTGCTCATTATCAGTGTATAGATACTCACATCATTATACAGTGCTGTGTGCTCATTATCAGTGTATAGATACTCACATCATTATACAGTACAGTGTGCTCATTATCAGTGTATAGATAATCACATCATTATACAGTACAGTGTGCTCATTATCAGTGTATAGATACTCACATCATTATACAGTACAGTGTGCTCAGTATCAGTGTATAGATACTCACATCATTATACAGTGCAGTGTGCTCATTATCAGTGTATAGATACTCACATCATTATACAGTACAGTGTGCTCATTATCAGTGTATAGATACTCACATCATTATACAGTACAGCGTGCTCATTATCAGTGTATAGATACTTACATCATTATACAGTACAGCGTGCTCATTATCAGTGTATAGATACTCACATCATTATACAGTACAGCGTGCTCATTATCAGTGTATAGATACTCACATCATTATACAGTACAGTGTGCTCATTATCAGTATATAGATACTCACATCATTATACAGTGCAGTGTGCTCATTATCAGTGTATAGATACTCACATCATTATACAGTACAGTGTGCTCATTATCAGTGTATAGATACTCACATCATTATACAGTACAGTGTGCTCATTATCAGTGTATAGATACTCACATCATTATACAGTACAGTGTGCTCATTATCAGTGTATAGATACTCACATCATTATACAGTGCAGTGTGCTCATTATCAGTGTATAGATACTCACATCATTATACAGTACAGTGTGCTCATTATCAGTGTATAGATACTCACATCATTATACAGTACAGTGTGCTCATTATCAGTGTATAGATACTCACATCATTATACAGTACAGTGTGCTCATTATCAGTGTATAGATACTCACATCATTATACAGTGTGCTCATTATCAGTGTATAGATACTCACATCATTATACAGTGCAGTGTGCTCATTATCAGTGTATAGATACTCACATCATTATACAGTACAGTGTGCTCATTATCAGTGTATAGATACGCACATTATTATACTGTACAGTGTGCTCATTATCAGTGTATAGATACATCATTATACAGTACAGTGTGCTCATTATCAGTGTATAGATACTAACATCATTGTACAGTACAGTGTGCTCATTATCAGTGTATAGTTACTCACATCATTATACAGTACAGCATGCTCATTATCAGTGTATAGATACTCACATCATTATACAGTACAGTGTGCTCATTATCAGTGTATAGATACTCACATCATTATACAGTACAGTGTGCTCATTATCAGTGTATAGATACTCACATCATTATACAGTACAGTGTGCTCATTATCAGTGTATAGATACTCACATCATTATACAGTACAGTGTGCTCATTATCAGTGTATAGATACTCACTCATTATACAGTACAGTGTGCTCATTATCAGTATATAGATACTCACTCATTATACAGTACAGTGTGCTCATTATCAGTGTATAGATCCTCACATCATTATACAGTAGTGTGCTCATTATCAGTGTATAAATACTCACTCATTATACAGTACAGTGTGCTCATTATCAGTGTATAGATACTCACATCATTATACAGTAGTGTGCTCATTATCAGTGTATAAATACTCACATCATTATACAGTGCAGTGTGCTCATTATCAGTGTATAGATACTCACATCATTATACAGTGCAGTGTGCTCATTATCAGTGTATAGATCCTCACATCATTATACAGTACAGCGTGCTCATTATCAGTGTATAGATACTCACATCATTATACAGTACAGTGTGCTCATTATCAGTGTATAGATACTCACATCATTATACAGTACAGTGTGCTCATTATCAGTGTATAGATACTCACATCATTATACAGTACAGTGTGCTCATTATCAGTGTATAGATACTCACATCATTATACAGTGCTGTGTGCTCATTATCAGTGTATAGATACTCACATCATTATACAGTACAGTGTGCTCATTATCAGTGTATAGATAATCACATCATTATACAGTACAGTGTGCTCATTATCAGTGTATAGATACTCACATCATTATACAGTACAGTGTGCTCAGTATCAGTGTATAGATACTCACATCATTATACAGTGCAGTGTGCTCATTATCAGTGTATAGATACTCACATCATTATACAGTACAGTGTGCTCATTATCAGTGTATAGATACTCACATCATTATACAGTACAGCGTGCTCATTATCAGTGTATAGATACTTACATCATTATACAGTACAGCATGCTCATTATCAGTGTATAGATACTCACATCATTATACAGTACAGCGTGCTCATTATCAGTGTATAGATACTCACATCATTATACAGTACAGTGTGCTCATTATCAGTGTATAGATACTCACATCATTATACAGTGCAGTGTGCTCATTATCAGTGTATAGATACTCACATCATTATACAGTACAGTGTGCTCATTATCAGTGTATAGATACGCACATTATTATACTGTACAGTGTGCTCATTATCAGTGTATAGATACATCATTATACAGTACAGTGTGCTCATTATCAGTGTATAGATACTAACATCATTGTACAGTACAGTGTGCTCATTATCAGTGTATAGTTACTCACATCATTATACAGTACAGCATGCTCATTATCAGTGTATAGATACTCACATCATTATACAGTACAGTGTGCTCATTATCAGTGTATAGATACTAACATCATTATACAGTGTGCTCATTATCAGTGTATAGATACTCACATCAATATACAGTGCAGCGTGCTCATTATCAGTGTATAGATACTCACATCATTATACAGTGTGCTCATTATCAGTGTATAGATACTCACATCATTATACAGTGTGCTCATTATCAGTGTATAGATACTCACATCATTATACAGTACAGTGTGCTCATTATCAGTGTATAGATACTCACATCATTATACAGTGTGCTCATTATCAGTGTATAGATACTCACATCATTATACAGTGTGCTCATTATCAGTGTATAGATACTCACATCAATATACAGTGCAGCGTGCTCATTATCAGTGTATAGATACTCACATCATTATACAGTGTGCTCATTATCAGTGTATAGATACTCACATCATTATACAGTGTGCTCATTATCAGTGTATAGATACTCACATCATTATACAGTACAGTGTGCTCATTATCAGTGTATAGATACTCACATCATTATACAGTGTGCTCATTATCAGTGTATAGATACTCACATCATTATACAGTGTGCTCATTATCAGTGTATAGATACTCACATCATTATACAGTACAGTGTGCTCATTATCAGTGTATAGATACTCACATCATTATACAGTGTGCTCATTATCAGTGTATAGATACTCACATCATTATACAGTGTGCTCATTATCAGTGTATAGATACTCACATCATTATACAGTGCAGTGTGCTCATTATCAGTGTATAGATACTCACATCATTATACAGTACAGCGTGCTCATTATCAGTGTATAGATACTCACATCATTATACAGTGCAGTGTGCTCATTATCAGTGTATAGATACTCACATCATTATACAGTGTGCTCATTATCAGTGTATAGATACTCACATCAATATACAGTGCAGCGTGCTCATTATCAGTGTATAGATACTCACATCATTATACAGTGTGCTCATTATCAGTGTATAGATACTCACATCATTATACAGTGTGCTCATTATCAGTGTATAGATACTCACATCATTATACAGTACAGTGTGCTCATTATCAGTGTATAGATACTCACATCATTATACAGTGTGCTCATTATCAGTGTATAGATACTCACATCATTATACAGTGTGCTCATTATCAGTGTATAGATACTCACATCAATATACAGTGCAGCGTGCTCATTATCAGTGTATAGATACTCACATCATTATACAGTGTGCTCATTATCAGTGTATAGATACTCACATCATTATACAGTGTGCTCATTATCAGTGTATAGATACTCACATCATTATACAGTACAGTGTGCTCATTATCAGTGTATAGATACTCACATCATTATACAGTACAGTGTGCTCATTATCAGTGTATAGATACTCACATCATTATACAGTGCAGTGTGCTCATTATCAGTGTATAGATACTCACATCATTATACAGTACAGTGTGCTCATTATCAGTGTATAGATACTCACATCATTATACAGTACAGTGTGCTCATTATCAGTGTATAGTTACTCACATCATTATACAGTACAGTGTGCTCATTATCAGTGTATAGATACTCACATCATTATACAGTGCAGTGTGCTCATTATCAGTGTATAGATACTCACATCATTATACAGTACAGTGTGCTCATTATCAGTGTATAGATACGCACATTATTATACTGTACAGTGTGCTCATTCTCAGTGTATAGATACATCATTATACAGTACAGTGTGCTCATTATCAGTGTATAGATACTAACATCATTGTACAGTACAGTGTGCTCATTATCAGTGTATATATACTCACATCATTATACAGTACAGTGTGCTCATTATCAGTGTATAGATACTCACATTATTATACAGTACAGCATGCTCATTATCAGTGTATAGATACTCACATCATTATACAGTACAGCATGCTCATTATCAGTGTATAGATACTCACATCATTATACAGTACAGCGTGCTCATTATCAGTGTATAGATACTCACATCATTATACAATGCAGTGTGCTCATTATCAGTGTATAGATACTCACATCATTATACAGTACAGTGTGCTCATTATCAGTGTATAGATACTCACATCATTATACAGTACAGTGTGCTCATTATCAGTGTATAGATACTCACATCATTATACAGTACAGTGTGCTCATTATCAGTGTATAGATACTCACATCATTATACAGTACAGTGTGCTCATTATCAGTGTATAGATACGCACATCATTATACAGTACAGTGTGCTCATTATCAGTGTATAGAGTGTAGTGTCATTACTGTACTCACAACACTATCAGGTGTCTGTGTAAGGCTGTATAAAGTGTCATTACTGTACTCTCAGCACTATTAGGTCTGTGTAAGGCTGTATAAAGTGTCATTACTGTACTCTCAGCACTATCAGGTCTGTGTAAGGCTGTATAAAGTGTCATTACTGTACTCTCAGCACTATCAGGTCTGTGTAAGGCTGTATAAAGTGTCATTACTGTACTCTCAGCACTATCAGGTCTGTGTAAGGCTGTATAAAGTGTCATTACTGTACTCTCAGCACTATCAGGTCTGTGTAAGGCTGTATAAAGTGTCATTACTGTACTCTCAGCACTATCAGGTCTGTGTAAGGCTGTATAAAGTGTCATTACTGTACTCTCAGCACTATCAGGTCTGTGTAAGGCTGTATAAAGTGTCATTACTGTACTCTCAGCACTATCAGGTCTGTGTAAGGCTGTATAAAGTGTCATTACTGTACTCTCAGCACTATCAGGTCTGTGTAAGGCTGTATAAAGTGTCATTACTGTACTCTCAGCACTATCAGGTCTGTGTAAGGCTGTATAAAGTGTCATTACTGTACTCTCAGCACTATCAGGTCTGTGTAAGGCTGTATAAAGTGTCATTACTGTACTCTCAGCACTATCAGGTCTGTGTAAGGCTGTATAAAGTGTCATTACTGTACTCTCAGCACTATCAGGTCTGTGTAAGGCTGTATAAAGTGTCATTACTGTACTCTCAGCACTATCAGGTCTGTGTAAGGCTGTATAAAGTGTCATTACTGTACTCTCAGCACTATCAGGTCTGTGTAAGGCTGTATAAAGTGTCATTACTGTACTCTCAGCACTATCAGGTCTGTGTAAGGCTGTATAAAGTGTCATTACTGTACTCTCAGCACTATCAGGTCTGTGTAAGGCTGTATAAAGTGTCATTACTGTACTCTCAGCACTATCAGGGTCTGTGTAAGGCTGTATAAAGTGTCATTACTGTACTCTCAGCACTATCAGGTCTGTGTAAGGCTGTATAAAGTGTCATTACTGTACTCTCAGCACTATCAGGTCTGTGTAAGGCTGTATAAAGTGTCATTACTGTACTCTCAGCACTATCAGGTCTGTGTAAGGCTGTATAAAGTGTCATTACTGTACTCTCAGCACTATCAGGTCTGTGTAAGGCTGTATAAAGTGTCATTACTGTACTCTCAGCACTATCAGGTCTGTGTAAGGCTGTATAAAGTGTCATTACTGTACTCTCAGCACTATCAGGGTCTGTGTAAGGCTGTATAAAGTGTCATTACTGTACTCTCAGCACTATCAGGGTCTGTGTAAGGCTGTATAAAGTGTCATTACTGTACTCTCAGCACTATCAGGTCTGTGTAAGGCTGTATAAAGTGTCATTACTGTACTCTCAGCACTATCAGGTCTGTGTAAGGCTGTATAAAGTGTCATTACTGTACTCTCAGCACTATCAGGTCTGTGTAAGGCTGTATAAAGTGTCATTACTGTACTCTCAGCACTATCAGGTCTGTGTAAGGCTGTATAAAGTGTCATTACTGTACTCTCAGCACTATCAGGTCTGTGTAAGGCTGTATAAAGTGTCATTACTGTACTCTCAGCACTATTAGGTCTGTGTAAGGCTGTATAAAGTGTCATTACTGTACT
>NC_069500.1:1441965225-1441993307 GCF_027579735.1 Bombina bombina | reverse complement strand
ACTGTCAGGTATTGGTCATGTTAGGGATAACTGTCAGGTATTGGTCATGTTAGGGATAACTGTCAGGCATTGGTCATGTTAGGGATAACTGTCAGGAATTGGTCATGTTAGGGATAACTGTCAGGCATTGGTCATGTTAGGGATAACTGTCAGGTATTGGTCATGTTAGGGATAACTGTAGGTATTGGTCATGTTAGGGATAACTGTCAGGTATTGGTCATGTTAGGGATAACTGTCAGGTATTGGTCATGTTAGGGATAACTGTCAGGAATTGGTCATGTTAGGGATAACTGTCAGGTATTGGTCATGTTAGGGATAACTGTCAGGTATTGGTCATGTTAGGATAACTGTCAGGTATTGGTCATGTTAGGGATAACTGTCAGGTATTGGTCATGTTAGGGATAACTGTCAGGTATTGGTCATGTTAGGGATAAACTGTCAGGTATTGGTCATGTTAGGGATAACTGTCAGGAATTGGTCATGTCTAGGGATAACTGTCAGGCATTGGTCATGTTGGGATTAACTGTCAGTCATTGGTCATGTTAGGGATAACTGTCAGGTATTGGTCATGTTAGGGATAACGTCAGGTATTGGTCATGTCTAGGGATAAACTGTCAGTGTCCATTGGTATGTTAGGGATAACTGTCAGGTATTGGTCATGTTAGGGATAACTGTCAGGTATTGGTCATGTTTAGGGATAACTGTCAGGTATTGGTCATGTTAGGGATAACCTGTTCAGGTATTGGTCATGTTAGGGGATAACTGTCAGGTATTGGTCATGTTAGGGATAACTGTCAGGTATTGGTCATGTTAGGATAACTGTCAGGTATTGGTCATGTTAGGGATAACTGTCAGGTATTGGTCATGTTAGGATAACTGTCAGGTATTGGTCATGTTAGGGATAACTGTCAGGTATTGGTCATGTTAGGGATAACTGTCAGGTATTGGTCATGTTAGGGATAACTGTCAGGTATTGGTCATGTTAGGGATAACTGTCAGGTATTGGTCATGTTAGGGATAACTGTCAGGTATTGGTCATGTTAGGGATAACTGTCAGTATTGGTCATGTTAGGGATAACTGTCAGGTATTGGTCATGTTAGGGATAACTGTCAGGTATTGGTCATGTTAGGGATAACTGTCAGGTATTGGTCATGTTAGGGATAACTGTCAGGTATTGGTCATGTTAGGATAACTGTCAGGTATTGGTCATGTTAGGGATAACTGTCAGGCATTGGTCATGTTAGGGATAACTGTCAGGTATTGGTCATGTTAGGGGATAACTGTCAGGCATTGGTCATGTTAGGGATAACTGTCAGGTATTGGTCATGTTAGCTATAACTGTCAGGTATTGGTCATGTTAGGGATAACTGTCAGGTATTGGTCATGTTAGGCGATAACTGTCAGGTATTGGTCATGTTAGGGATAACTGTCAGGGCATTGGTCATGTTAGGGATAACTGTCAGGTATTGGTCATGTTAGGGATAACCTGTCAGGTCTTGGTCATGTTAGGGATAACTGTCAGGTATTGGTCATGTTAGGGATAACTGTCAGGTATTGGTCATGTTAGGGATAACTGTCAGGTATTGGTCATGTTAGGGATAACTGTCAGGTATTGGTCATGTTAGGGATAACTGTCAGGTATTGGTCATGTAGGGATAACTGTCAGGTATTGGTCATGTTAGGGATAACTGTCAGGTATTGGTCATGTCAGGGATAAATCTGTCAGGTATTGGTCATGTTAGGGATAACTGTCAGGCATTGGTCATGTTAGGGATAACTGTCAGGTATTGGTCATGTTAGGGATAACTGTCAGGTATTGGTCATGTTAGGGATAACTGTCAGGTATTGGTCATGTTAGGGATAACTGTCAGGTATTGGTCATGTTAGGGATAACTGTCAGGTATTGGTCATGTTAGGGATAAACTGTCAGGTATTGGTCATGTTAGGGATAACTGTCAGGATATTGGTCATGTTAGGGATAACTGTCAGTTATTGGTCATGTTAGGGATAACTGTCAGGTATTGGTCATGTCAGGGATAAATCTGTCAGGTATTGGTCATGTTAGGGATAACTGTCAGGTATTGGTCATGTTAGGGATAACTGTCAGGTATTGGTCATGTTAGGGATAACTGTCAGACATTGGTCATGTTAGGGATAACTGTCAGGTATTGGTCATGTTAGGGATAACTGTCAGGAATTGGTCATGTTAGGGATAACTGTCAGGCATTGGTCATGTTAGGGATAACTGTCAGGTAATGGTCATGTTAGGGATAACTGTCAGGTATTGGTCATGTTAGGGATAACTGTCAGTATTGGTCATGTTAGGGATAACTGTCAGGTATTGGTCATGTTAGGGATAACTGTCAGGTATTGGTCATGTTAGGGATAACTGTCAGGTATTGGTCATGTTAGGGATAACTGTCAGTATTGGTCATGTTAGGGATAACTGTCAGGTATTGGTCATGTTAGGGATAACTGTCAGGTATTGGTCATGTTAGGGATAACTGTCAGGTATTGGTCATGTTTAGGGATAACTGTCAGGTATTGGTCATGTTAGGGATAACTGTCAGCAATTGGTCATGTTAGGGATAACTGTCAGGTCATTGGTCATGTTAGGAGTAACTGTCAGGTATTGGTCATGTTAGGGATAACATGTCAGGTATTGGTCATGTTAGGGATAACTGTCAGGTATTGGTCATGTTACGGGATAACTGTCAGGTAATTGGTCATGTTAGGGAATAACTGTCAGGAATTGGTCATGTTAGGGATAAACTGTCAGGTATTGGTCATGTTAGGGATAACTGTCAGGTCATTGGTCATGTTAGGGATAACTGTCAGGTATGGTCATGTTAGGGATAACTGTCAGGTATTGGTCATGTTAGGATAACTGTCAGGTATTGGTCATGTTAGGGATAACTGTCAGGTATTGGTCATGTTAGGGATAAACTGTCAGGAATTGGTCATGTTAGGGATAACTGTCAGGTATTGGTCATGTTAGGGATAACTGTCAGGTATTGGTCATGTAGGGATAATCTGTCAGGTATTGGTCATGTTAGGTGATAAATCTGTCAGGTATTGGTCATGTTAGGGATAAACTGTCAGGTATTGGTCATGTTAGGGATAACTGTCAGGTATTGGTCATGTTAGGGATAACTGTCAGGAATTGGTCATGTTAGGGATAACTGTCAGGTATTGGTCTATGTTAGGGATAACTGTCAGGTATTGGTCATGTTAGGGATAACTGTCAGTATTGGTCATGTTAGGGATAACTGTCAGGTATTGGTCATGTTAGGGATAACTGTCAGGCATTGGTCATGTTAGGGATAACTGTCAGGGTATTGGTCATGTTAGGGATAACTGTCAGGCATTGGTCATGTTAGGGATAACTGTCAGGTATTGGTCATGTTAGGGATAACTGTCAGGTATTGGTCATGTTAGGGATAACTGTCAGGTATTGGTCATGTTAAGGGATAACTGTCAGGTATTGGTCATGTTAGGGATAACTGTCAGGCATTGGTCATGTTAGTGATAACTGTCAGGTATTGTTCATGTTAGGGATATCTGTCAGGTATTGGTCATGTTAGGGATAACTGTCAGGTATTGGTCATGTTAGGGATAACTGTCAGGCATTGGTCATGTAGGGATAACTGTCAGGTATTGGTCATGTTAGGGATAACTGTCAGGTATTGGTCATGTTAGGGATAACTGTCAGGTATTGGTCATGTTAGGGATAACTGTCAGGTATTGGTCATGTTAGGGATAACTGTCATGGTATTGGTCATGTTAGGGATAACTGTCAGGTATTGGTCATGTTAAGGGATAACTGTCAGGTATTGGTCATGTTAGGGATAACTGTCAGTATTGGTCATGTTATGGATAACTGTCAGGCATTGGTCATGTTAGGGATAACTGTCAGGTATTGGTCATGTCAGGGATAACTGTCAGGTCATTGGTCATGTTAGGGATAACTGTCAGGCTATGGTCATGTTAGGGATAACTGTCATGTATTGGTCATGTTAGGGATTACTGTCAGGCATTGGTAATGTCAGGGATAACTGTCAGACATTGGTCATGTCAGGGATAACTGTCAGGTATTGGTCATGTTAGGGATAACTGTCAGGCATTGGTCATGTTAGGGATAACTGTCAGGTATTGGTCATGTTAGGGATAACTGTCAGGTATTGGTCATGTTAGGGATAAATGTCAGGCATTGGTCATGTTAGGGATAACTGTCAGGTATTGGTCATGTTAGGGATAACTGTCAGGTATTGGTCATGTAGGTGATAAATCTGTCAGGTATTGGTCATGTAGGTGATAAATCTGTCAGGTATTGGTCATGTAGGTGATAAATCTGTCAGGTATTGGTCATGTTAGGGATAACTGTCAGGTATTGGTCATGTTAGGGATAACTGTCAGGTATTGGTCATGTTAGGGATAACTGTCAGGAATTGGTCATGTTAGGGATAACTGTCAGGTATTGGTCATGTTAGGGATAACTGTCAGGAATTGGTCATGTTAGGGATAACTGTCAGGTATTGGTCATGTTAGGGATAACTGTCAGGCATTGGTCATGTTAGGGATAACTGTCAGGTATTGGTCATGTTAGGGATAACTGTCAGGCATTGGTCATGTTAGGGATAACTGTCAGGTATTGGTCATGTTAGGGATAACTGTCAGGTATTGGTCATGTTAGGGATAACTGTCAGGTATTGGGTCATGTTAGGGATAACTGTCAGTTATTGGTCATGTTAGGGATAACTGTCAGGCATTGGTCATGTTAGGGATAACTGTCAGGTATTGGTCATGTTAGGGATAAATCTGTCAGGTATTGGTCATGTTAGGGATAACTGTCAGGTATTGGTCATGTTAGGGATAACTGTCAGGCATTGGTCATGTTAGGGATAACTGTCAGGCATTGGTCATGTTAGGGATAACTGTCAGGTATTGGTCATGTTAGGGATAACTGTCAGGTATTGGTCATGTTAGGGATAACTGTCAGGTATTGGTCATGTTAGGGAATAACTGTCAGGTATTGGTCATGTTAGGGATAACTGTCAGGCATTGGTCATGTTAGGGATAACTGTCAGGTATTGGTCATGTTAGGGATAACTGTCAGATATTGGTCATGTTAGGGATAACTGTCAGGCATTGGTCATGTTAGGGATAACTGTCAGGCATTTGGTCATGTCAGGGATAACTGTCAGACATTGGTCATGTTAGGGATAACTGTCAGGCATTGGTCATGTTAGGGATAACTGTCAGGTATTGGTCATGTTAGGGATAACTGTCAGGCATTGGTAATGTCAGGGATAACTGTCAGGACATTGGTCATGTCAGGGATAAACTGTCAGGTATTGGTCATGTTAGGGATAACTGTCAGGCATTGGTCATGTTAGGGATAACTGTCAGGTAATGGTCATGTTAGGGATAACTGTCAGGTATTGGTTCATGTTAGGGGATAAACTGTCAGGTATTGGTCATGTTAGGGATAACTGTCAGGTATTGGTCATGTTAGGGATAACTGTCAGGTATTGGTCATGTTAGGGATAAATCTGTCAGGTATTGTGTCATGTTAGGGATAACTGTCAGGCATTGGTCATGTTAGGGATAACTGTCAGGCATTGGTCATGTTAGGGATAACTGTCAGGTATTGGTCATGTTAGGGATAACTGTCAGGTATTGGTCATGTTAGGGATAACTGTCAGGTATTGGTCATGTTAGGGATAACTGTCAGGTATTGGTCATGTTAGGGATAACTGTCAGGTATTGGTCATGTTAGGGATAACTGTTAGGCATTGGTCATGTTAGGGATAACTGTCAGGTATTGGTCATGTTAGGGATAACTGTCAGGTATTGGTCATGTTAGGGATAACTGTCAGGTATTGGTCATGTTAGGGATAACTGTCAGGTATTGGTCATGTGAGGGATAACTGTCAGGTATTGGTCATGTTTAGGGATAACTGTCAGGCATTGGTCATGTTAGGGATAACTGTCAGGTATTGGTCATGTTAGGGATAACTGTCAGGTATTGGTCATGTTAGGGATAACTGTCAGGTATTGGTCATGTTAGGGATAACTGTCAGACATTGGTCATGTTAGGGATAACTGTTAGGTAATGGTCATGTTAGGGATAACTGTTAGGTAATGGTCATGTTAGGGATAACTGTCAGGTATTGGTCATGTTAGGGATAACTGTCAGGTATTGGTCATGTTAGGGATAACTGTCAGGTATTGGTCATGTTAGGGATAACTGTCAGGTATTGGTCATGTTAGGGATAACTGTCAGGTATTGGTCATGTTAGGGATAACTGTCAGGTAATGGTCATGTTAGGGATAACTGTCAGGTATTGGTCATGTTAGGGATAACTGTCAGGACATTGGTCAGTTAGGGATAACTGTCAGGTATTGGTCATGTTAGGGATAACTGTCAGGCATTGGTCATGTTAGGGATAACTGTCAGGTATTGGTCATGTTAGGGATAACTGTCAGACATTGGTCATGTTAGGGATAACTGTAAGGTATTGGTCATGTAGGTGATAAATCTGTCAGGCATTGGTCATGTTAGGGATAACTGTCAGGTATTGGTCATGTTAGGGATAACTGTCAGGCATTGGTCATGTTAGGGATAACTGTCAGGTATTGGTCATGTAAGGGATAACAGTCAGGTATTGGTCATGTTAGGGATAACTGTCAGGTATTGGTCATGTTAGGGATAACTGTCAGGTATTGGTCATGTCAGGGATAAATCTGTCAGGTATTGGTCATGTTAGGGATAACTGTCAGGTATTGGTCATGTAGGATAACTGTCAGGCATTGGTCATGTTAGGGATAACTGTCAGGCCATTGGTCATGTTTAGGGATAACTGTTCAGGTATTGGTCATGTTAAGGGATAACAGTCAGGCATTGGTCCATGTTAGGGATAACTGTCAGGTATTGGTCATGTTAGGGATAACTGTCAGGCATTGGTCATGTTAGGAATAACTGTCAGGTATTGGTCATGTTAGGGATACTGTCAGGCATTGGTCATGTTAGGGATAACTGTCAGGTATTGGTCATGTTAGGGATAACTGTCAGGCTATTGGTCATGTTAGGATAACTGTCAGGTATTGGTCATGTTAGGGATAACTGTCAGGTATTGGTCATGTTAGGGATAACTGTCAGGTATTGGTCATGTTAGGGATAACTGTCAGGTATTGGTCATGTTAGGGATAACTGTCAGGTATTGGTCATGTTAGGGATAACTGTCAGGTATTGGTCATGTTAGGGATAACTGTCAGGTATTGGTCATGTAGGATAATCTGTCAGGTATTGGTCATGTTAGGGATAACTGTCAGGTATTGGTCATGTTAGGGATAACTGTCAGGTATTGGTCATGTAGGTGATAATCTGTCAGGTATTGGTCATGTTAGGGGATAACTGTCAGGTATTGGTCATGTTAGGGATATCACTGTCAGGTATTGGTC
This sequence comes from Bombina bombina, assembly GCF_027579735.1. Classification (NCBI taxonomy): domain Eukaryota; kingdom Metazoa; phylum Chordata; class Amphibia; order Anura; family Bombinatoridae; genus Bombina; species Bombina bombina. The sequence continues at coordinate 1,441,985,842 of NC_069500.1, read as the reverse complement.
ATGTTAGGGATAACTGTCAGGTATTGGTCATGTTAGGGAATAACTGTCAGGTATTGGGTCATGTTAGGGATAACTGTCAGGTATTGGTCCATGTTAGGGATAACTGTCAGGTATTGGTCATGTTAGGGATAACTGTCAGGTATTGGTCATGTTAGGGATAACTGTCAGGTATTGGTCATGTTAGGGATAACTGTCAGGCATTGGTCATGTTAGGGATAACTGTCAGGTATTGGACATGTTAGGGATAACTGTCAGGTATTGGTCATGTTAGGGAGAACTGTCAGGTATTGGTCATGTTAGGGATAACTGTCAGGTATTGGTCATGTTAGGGATAACTGTCAGGATAACTGTCAGGCATTGGTCATGTTAGGGATAACTGTCAGGCATTGGTCATGTTAGGGATAACTGTCAGGTATTGGTCATGTTAGGCTATAACTGTCAGGTATTGGTCATGTTAGGGATAACTGTCAGGTAATGGTTTTGTTAGGGATAACTGTTAGGTAATGGTCATGTTAGGGATAACTGTCAGATATTGGTCATGTTAGGGATAACTGTCAGGTATTGGTCATGTTAGGGATAACTGTCAGGTATTGGTCATGTTAGGGATAACTGTCAGGTATTGGTCATGTTAGAGATAACTGTCAGGAATTGGTCATGTTAGGGATAACTGTCAGGCATTGGTCTTGTAGGGATAACTGTCAGGTATTGTCATGTTAGGCTATAACTGTCAGGTATTGGTCATGTTATGGGATAACTGTCAGTTGCATTGGTCATGTTAGGGATAACTGTCAGGTATTGGTCATGTTAGGGATAACTGTCAGGTATTGGTCAAGTTAGGGATAACTGTCAGGTATTGGTCATTTTAGGGATAACTGTCAGGTATTGGTCCATGTTAGGGATAACTGTCAGATATTGGTCATGTTAGGGATAACTGTCAGGTATTGGTCATGTTAGGGATAACTATCAGGTATTGGTCATGTTAGGGATAACTGTCAGGGTATTGGTCATGTTGGGGATAACTGTCAGGTATTGGTCATGTTAGGGATAACTGTCAGGTATTGGTCATGTTAGGGATAACTGTCAGGTATTGGTCATGTTAGGGATAACTGTCAGGTATTGGTCATGTTAGGGATAACTGTCAGGTATTGGTCATGTTAGGGATAACTGTCAGGCATTGGTCATGTTAGGGGATAACTGTCAGGTATTGGTCATGTTAGCGATAACTGTCAGGTATTGGTCATGTTAGGGATAACTGTCAGGTATTGGTCATGTTAGGGATAACTGTCAGGTATTGGTCATGTTAGGGATAACTGTCAGGTATTGGTCATGTTAGGGATAACTGTCAGGCATTGGTCATGTTAGGGATAACTGTCAGGTATTGGTCATGTTAGGGATAACTGTCAGGTATTGGTCATGTTAGGGATAACTGTCAGGTATTGGTCATGTTAGGGATAACTGTCAGGTATTGGTCATGTTAGGGATAACTGTCAGGCATTGGTCATGTTAGGGATAACTGTCAGGCATTGGTCATGTTAGGGATAACTGTCAGGTATTGGTCATGTTAGGGATAACTGTCAGGTATTGGTCATGTTAGGGATAACTGTCAGGTATTGGTCATGTAGGTGATAAATCTGTCAGGTATTGGTCATGTTAGGGATAACTGTCAGGTATTGGTCATGTTAGGGATAACTGTCAGGTATTGGTCATGTAGGGATAACTGTCAGGCATTGGTCATGTTAGGATAACTGTCAGGTATTGGACATGTTAGGGATAACTGTCAGTAATTGGTCATGTTAGGGATAACTGTCAGGTATTGGTCATGTTAGGGATAACTGTCAGGTATTGGTCATGTTAGGGATAACTGTCAGGATAACTGTCAGGCATTTGGTCATGTTAGGGATAACTGTCAGGCATTGGTCATGTTAGGGATAACTGTCAGGTATTGGTCATGTTAGCGATAACTGTCAGGTATTGGTCATGTTAGGGATAACTGTCAGGTATTGGTCATGTTAGGGATAACTGTCAGGTAATGGTCATGTTAGGGATAACTGTCAGGTATTGGTCATGTTAGGGATAACTGTCAGGTATTGGTCATGTTAGGGATAACTGTCAGGTATTGGTCATGTTAGGGATAACTGTCAGACATTGGTCATGTTAGGGATAACTGTCAGGTATTGGTCATGTTAGGGATAACTGTCAGGTATATTGGTCATGTTTAGGGATAACTGTCAGGTATTGGTCATGTCAGGGATAAATCTGTCAGGTATTGGTCATGTTGTGGATAATCTGTCAGGTATTGGTCATGTTGGGGATAAATCTGTCAGGTATTGGTCATTTTGGGATAAATCTGTCAGGTATTGGTCATGTCGGGGATAAATCTGTCAGGCGTTGGTCATGTTGGGGATAAATCTGTCAGGTATTGGTCATGTTGGGGATAAATCTGTCAGGTATTGGTCATGTCAGGGATAATCTGTCAGGTAATGGTCATGTTGGGGATAAATCTGTCAGGTAATGGTCATGTTGGGGATAAATCTGTCAGGTATTGGTCATGTTGGGGATAAATCTGTCAGGTATTGGTCATGTTGGGGATAATCTGTCAGGTATTGGTCATGTCAGGGATAAATCTGTCAGGTATTTGTCATGTCAGGGATAAATCTGTCAGGTATTGGTCATGTCAGGGATAATCTGTCAGGTAATGGTCATGTCAGGGATAACTGTCAGGTATTGGTCATGTTAGGGAGAACTGTCAGGCATTGGTCATGTTAGGGATAACTGTCAGGTATTGGTCATGTTATGGATAACTGTCAGGTATTGGTCATGTAAGGGATAACTGTCCGATATTGGTCATGTTAGGGGATAACTGTCAGGCATTGTCATGTTAGGGATAACTGTCAGGTAATGGTCATGTTAGGGATAACTGTCAGGTAATGGTCATGTTAGGGGATAAATCTGTCAGGTATTGGTCATGTTAGGGATAACTGTCAGGTATTGGTCATGTTAGGGGATAACTGTCAGGTATTGGTCATGTTAGGGATAACTGTCAGGTATTGGTCCATGTTAGGGATAACTGTCAGGTATTGGTCATGTTAGGGATAACTGTCAGGTATTGGTCATGTTAGGATAACTGTCAGGTATTGGTCATGTTAGGGGATAACTGTCAGGTATTGGTCATGTTAGGGATAACTGTCAGACATTGTCATGTTAGGGGATAACTGTCAGGTATTGGTCATGTTAGGGTATAAGCTGTCAGCATTGGGTCATGTTAGGGGATAACTGTAAGGCCATTGGTCATGTTAGGGATAACTGTCAGGTATTGATCATGGTTAGGTGGATAACTGTCATGTATTGGTCATGTAGGTGATAAATCTGTCAGGCATTGGTCATGTTAGGGAAAACTGTCCAGTATTGGTGCATGTTTAGGGATAACTGTCAGGCATTGGTCATGTTAGGGATAACTGGTCAGGTATTGGTCATGTAAGGGATAACTGTCAGGTATTGGTCATGTTAGGGATAACTGTCAGGCATTGGTCATGTAGGGATAACTGTCAGGTATTGGTCATGATAAGGGATAAATCTGTCAGGGTATTGGTCATGTTAGGGATAACTGTCAGGTATTGGTCATGTTAGGGATAACTGTCAGGCATTGGTCATGTTAGGGATAACTGTCAGGCATTGGTCATGTTAGGGATAACTGTCAGGCATTGGTCATGTTAGGGATAACTGTCAGGTATTGGTCATGTTAGGGATACTGTCAGGCATTGGTCATGTTAGGGATAACTGTCAGGTATTGGTCATGTTAGGGATAACTGTCAGGGCATTGGTCATGTTTAGGGATAACTGTCAGGTATTGTCATTTTAGGAATAACTGTCAAGCATTGGTCATGTTAGGGATAACTGTCAGGCATTGGTCATGTAGGGATAACTGTCAGGTATTGGTCATGTTAGGGATAACTGTCAGGTATTGGTCATGTTAGGGATAACTGTCAGGCATTGGTCATGTTAGGGATAACTGTCTAGGCATTGGTCATTTTAGGGATAACTGTCAGGGTATTGGTCAGTTAGGGATAACTGTCAGGCATTGGTCATGTTAGGGATAACTGTCAGGTATTGGTCATGTTAGGGATAACTGTCAGGTACTTGGTCATGTAGGTGGATAAATCTGTCAGGTTATTGGTCATGTAGGTGATAAATCTGTCAGTTATTGTCATGTTAGGGATAACTGTCAGGGATTGGGTCATGTAGGGTGATAAATCTGTCAGGTATTGGTCATGTAGGGATAAGCTGTCAGGTATTGGTCAGTTAGGGATAACTGGTCAGGTATTGGTCATGTTAGGGATAACTGTCAGGTATTGTCATGTTAGGGATAACTGTCAGGCATTGGTCATGTTAGGGATAACTGTCAGGTATTGGACATGTTAGGGATAACTGTCAGGTATTGGTCATGTTAGGGATAACTGTCAGGTATTGGTCATGTTAGGGATAACTGTCAGGGATTAACTGTCAGCATTGGTCATGTTAGGGATACTGTCAGGCATTGGTCCATGTTAGGGATAACTGTCAGGTATTGGTCATGTTAGCTATAACTGTCAGGTATTGGTCATGTTAGGGATAACTGTCAGGTAATGGTCATGTTAGGGATAACTGTCAGGTATTGTCATGTTAGGGATAACTGTCAGGATATTGGTCATGTTAGGGATAACTGTCAGGTATTGGTCATGTTAGGGATAACTGTCAGGTATTGGTCATGTTAGGGATAACTGTCAGGTATTGGTCATGTTAGAGATAACTGTCCAGGCATTGGTCATGTTAGGGGATAACTGTCAGGCTTTGGTCATGTAGGGATAACTGTCAGGTATTGGTCCATGTTAGCTATAACTGTCAGGTATTGGGTCATGTTAGGGATAACTGTCAGGCATTGGTCATGTTAGGGATAACTGTCAGGTATTGGTCATGTTAGGGATAACTGTCAGGTATTGGTCAGGTTAGGGGATAACTGTTCAGGTAATGGTCATGTTAGGGATAACTGTCAGGGTATTGGTCATGTAGGGATAACTGTCAGATATTGGTCATGTAGGGATAACTGTCAGGTTATTGGTCATGTTAGGGATAATTGGTCATGTATTGGTCATGTTAGGGATAACTGTCAGGTATTGTCATGTTGGGGGATAACTGTCAGGTATTGTCATGTTAGGGATAACTGTCAGGAATTGGTCATGTTAGGGATAACTGTCAGGTATTGGTCATGTTAGGGGATACTGTCAGGTATTGGTCATCGTTAGGGATAACTGTCAGGTATTGGTCATGTTAGAGATAACTGTCAGGCATTGGTCATGTTAGGGATAACTGTCAGGTATTGGTCATGTTAGCTATAACTGTCAGGTATTGGTCCATGTTAGGGATAACTGTCAGGTATGGTCATGTTAGGGATAACTGTCAGGTATTGGTCATGTTAGGGATAACTGTCAGGTATTGGTCATGTTAGGGATAACTGTCAGGCATTGGTCATGTTAGGGATAACTGTCAGGAATTGGTCATGTTAGGGATAACTGTCAGGCATTGGTCATGTTAGGGGATAACTGTCAGGCATTGGTCATGTTAGGGATAACTGTCAGGTATTGGTCATGTTAGGGATAACTGTCAGGTATTGGTCATGTTAGGGATAACTGTCAGGTATTGGTCATGTTAGGGGTAACTGTCAGGTATTGGTCATGTTAGGGATAACTGTCAGGTATTGGTCATGTTAGGGATAACTGTCAGGTATTGGTCATGTTAGGGATAACTGTCAGGTATTGGTCATGTTAGGGATAACTGTCAGGCATTGGTTCATGTTAGGGATAACTGTCAGGCATTGGTCATGGTTAGGGATAACTGTCAGGTATTGGTCATGTTAGGGATAACTGTCAGGTATTGGTCATGTTAGGGATAACTGTCAGGTATTGGTCATGTAGGGATAACAGTCAGGTATTGGTCATGTTAGGGGATAACTGTCAGGTATTGGTCATGTAGGTGATAAATCTGTCAGGTATTGGTCATGTAGGTCATAAATCTGTCAGTATTGGTCATGTTAGGGATAACTGTCAGGCATTGGGTCATGTTAGGGATAACTGTCAGGTATTGGTCATGTTAGGGATAACTGTCCAGGTATTGGTCATGTTAGGAATAACTGTCAGGTATTGGTCATGTTAGGGATAACTTTCAGGCATTGGTCATGTTTGGGATAACTGTCAGGTATTGCTCATGTTAGGGATAACTGTCAGGTATTGCCATGTTAGGGATAACTGTCAGATATTGGTCATGTTAGGGATAACTGTCAGGGTATTGGTCATGTTAGGGATAACTGTCAGGTAATTGGTCATGTAGGTGATAAATCTGTCAGGTATTGGTCATGTTAGGGATAACTGTCAGGTATTGGTCATGTTAGGGGGATAGACTGTCAGGTATTGGGTCATGTTAGGGATAACTGTCAGGTATTGTGTCATGTTAGGGTATAACTGTCAGACATTGGTCCATGTTAGGGGATAACTGTCAGTATTGGTCAGATTAAGGGATATTGTCAGGCATTTGGTCATGTTAGGGATAACTGTCAGGGCATTGGTCATACGTTTTGGGATTAACTGTCAGGCATTGGTCCATGTTAGGATAACTGTCAGGTATTGGTCATGTTAGGGATAACTGTCAGGTAATGGTCATGTTAGGGATAACTGTCAGGTATTGGTCATGTTAGGGATAACTGTCAGGTATTGGTCATGTTAGGGATAACTGTCAGGTATTGGTCATGTTAGGGATAACTGTCAGGTATTGGTCATGTTAGGGATAACACTGTCAGGTATTGGTCATGTTAGGGATAACTGTCAGGTATTGGTCAGTTAGGGATAACTGTCAGGTATTGGTCATGTTAGGGATAACTGTCAGGCAATTGGTCATGTTATGGATAACTGTCAGGCATTGGTCATGTTAGGGGATAACTGTCATGCATTGGTAATGTTAGGGATAACTGTCAGGCATTGGTCATGTTAGGGATAACTGTCAGGCATTGGTCATGTTAGGGATAAACTGTCAGGTAATTGGTTCATGTTAGGGATAACTGTCAGGTATTGGTCAGTTAGGGATAACTGTCAGGTATTGGTCATGTTAGGGATAACTGTCAGGTATATTGGTCATGTTAGGATAACTGTCAGGTATTGGTCATGTTAGGGATAACTGTCAGGTATTGGTCATGTTAGGGATAACTGTCAGGTATTGGTCATGTTAGGGATAACTGTCAGGTATTGGTCATGTCAGGGATAAATCTGTCAGGTATTGGTCATGTTGGGGATAAATCTGTCAGGTATTGGTCATGTTGGGGATAACTGTCAGACATTGGTCATGTTAGGGATAACTGTCAGACATTGGTCATGTTAGGGATAACTGTCAGGTATTGGTCATGTTAGGGATAACTGTCAGGTATATTGGTCATGTTAGGGATAACTGTCAGGTATTGGTCATGTCAGGGATAAATCTGTCAGGTATTGGTCATGTTGGGGATAAATCTGTCAGGTATTGGTCATGTCAGGGATAAATCTGTCAGGTATTGGTCATGTTGGGGATAAATCTGTCAGGTATTGGTCATGTTGGGGATAAATCTGTCAGGTATTGGTCATGTCAGGGATAAATCTGTCAGGCGTTGGTCATGTTGGGGATAAATCTGTCAGGTATTGGTCATGTTGGGGATAAATCTGTCAGGTATTGGTCATGTCAGGGATAAATCTGTCAGGTAATGGTCATGTTGGGGATAAATCTGTCAGGTATTGGTCATGTCAGGGATAAATCTGTCAGGTAATGGTCATGTTGGGGATAAATCTGTCAGGTATTGGTCATGTCAGGGATAAATCTGTCAGGTATTGGTCATGTCAGGGATAAATCTGTCAGGTATTGGTCATGTCAGGGATAAATCTGTCAGGTAATGGTCATGTCAGGGATAAATCTGTCAGGTATTGGTCATGTCAGGGATAAATCTGTCAGGTATTGGTCATGTCAGGGATAAATCTGTCAGGTATTGGTCATGTCAGGGATAAATCTGTCAGGTATTGGTCATGTCAGGGATAAATCTGTCAGGTATTGGTCATGTCGGGGATAAATCTGTCAGGTATTGGTCATGTCAGGGATAAATCTGTCAGGTATTGGTCATGTCAGGGATAAATCTGTCAGGTATTGGTCATGTCAGGGATAAATCTGTCAGGTATTGGTCATGTCAGGGATAAATCTGTCAGGTATTGGTCATGTTGGGGATAAATCTGTCAGGTATTGGTCATGTCAGGGATAAATCTGTCAGGTATTGGTCATGTCAGGGATAAATCTGTCAGGTATTGGTCATGTCAGGGATAAATCTGTCAGGTATTGGTCAGTTGGGGATAAATCTGTCAGGTATTGGTCATGTTGGGATAAATCCGTCAGGTATTGGTCATGTCAGGGATAAATCTGTCAGGTATTGGTCATGTCAGGGATAAATCTGTCAGGGTATTGGTCATGTCAGGGATAAATCTGTCAGGTATTGGTCATGTTGGGGATAATCTGTCAGGTATTGGTCATGTTGGGATAAATCCGTCAGGTATTGGTCATGTCAGGGATAAATCTGTCAGGTATTGTTCATGTCAGGGATAAATCTGTCAGGTATTGGTCATGTCAGGGATAAATCTGTCAGGTATTGTCATGTCAGGGATAAATCTGTCAGGTATTGGTCATGTCAGGGATAAATCTGTCAGGCGTTGGTCATGTTGGGGATAAATCTGTCAGGTATTGGTCATGTCAGGGATAAATCTGTCAGGTATTGGTCATGTCAGGGATAAATCTGTCAGGTATTGGTCATGTTGGGGATAAATCTGTCAGGTATTGGTCATGTTGGGGATAAATCCGTCAGGTATTGGTCATGTCAGGGATAAATCTGTCAGGTATTGGTCATGTCAGGGATAAATCTGTCAGGTATTGGTCATGTCAGGGATAAATCTGTCAGGTATTGGTCATGTCAGGGATAAATCTGTCAGGTAATGGTCATGTTGGGGATAAATCTGTCAGACATTAGTCATGTTGGGGATAAATCTGTCAGACATTAGTCATGTTGGGGATAAATCTGTCAGGTATTGGTCATGTTGGGGATAAATCTGTCAGGTATTGGTCATGTTAGGGATAACTGTCAGGTATTGGTCATGTTAGGGATAACTGTCAGGTATTGGTCATGTTAGGGATAACTGTCAGGTATTGGTCATGTCAGGGATAAATCTGTCAGGTATTGGTCATGTCAGGGATAAATCTGTCAGGTATTGGTCATGTCAGGGATAAATCTGTCAGGTATTGGTCATGTCAGGGATAAATCTGTCAGGCGTTGGTCATGTTGGGGATAAATCTGTCAGGTATTGGTCATGTCAGGGATAAATCTGTCAGGTATTGGTCATGTCAGGGATAAATCTGTCAGGCGTTGGTCATGTTGGGGATAAATCTGTCAGGTATTGGTCATGTTGGGGATAAATCTGTCAGGTATTGGTCATGTCAGGGATAAATCTGTCAGGTAATGGTCATGTCAGGGATAAATCTGTCAGGCGTTGGTCATGTTGGGGATAAATCTTTCAGGCTTTTCCATGCCATATTGGGGTTAAATCAGTCTATTGTTAGTGTGTTGCACTGTTTCAGGTCTGTTGAGGACCAGGCGAGCTGCTGATCCCTGTGTGATATTTGCAAGGAGGGTGCGTCAGGCTTTGCTGCATGTATTTGGCAAGTGAGCTTAAGGGACTGGCACATTTGGCATTACTCACACAATGTTATTGCCCTGCTCAGCAGCTAATTTACAAGTTGTCTGGAATATGTGATACGCAGAACTAGCGTCTCATACAATAGCCCTGTGTCCTCACGCCTTCCCCTATCCCCAGTGACATTTCTAAAGGACAGCAGAGGCGTTTTAGAACAGTGACATTGTACAGGCACGTTAACATCTTCATTAGTACAATATATACACTATGTACATATATAGAGGAAGCATTGTGTGTGCTTGTGCTGTATTTAGAGCATGTGTGTGAATGTGTTATACACAGTATATTTAGAAGACATGAAGTGTGCAAGTTTCAGTTTTGCAAATGCAATGGGGACTGATGTGTGACAGTGTTATATACACGGTGTCACACACACACACACACAATATGACACACACAGTATAACACACACAATAACATACACACACAGTGTTACACATACACACACAGTATCACACACACACACACAGTATCACACACACAGTATCACACTCATACAGTATAACACACACACAGTATCACACACACACACACAGTATCACACACACACACAGTGTTACACACACAATTTACAGTATGACACACACACACTGTTACACACACAAACATTATCACACACACACAGTGTTACACACACACAGTATCACACACACACACCCGTGTTACAGTATCACACACACACACACACACAGTGTTACACACACACAGTATCACACACACACACAGTGTTACAGACACAGTATCACACACAGTATCACACACACACACGTGCTACAGTATCACACACACACACACACACAGTGTTACACACACACAGTATCACACACACATACACAGTGTTACATACACACACAGTATCACACACACACACACACACACACACACACACACACACACACACAATGTTACAGACACAGTATCACAGTGTTACACATACACAGTGTTACATACACACACAGTATCACACACACACACACACACACACAGTGTTACACAGTATCACACACAGTGTTACACATACACAGTGTTACATACACACACAGTATCACACACACACACACACACACACACAGTGTTACAGACACAGTATCACACACAGTGTTACACATACAAAATGTTACATACACACACAGTATCACACACATACACACACAGTGTTACAGACACAGTATCACACACAGTGTTACACATACACAGTGTTACATACACACACAGTATCACACACACACACACAGTGTTATAGACACAGTATCACACACAGTGTTACACATACACAGTGTTACATACACACACAGTATCACACACACACACACACACACACACAGTTACAGACACAGTATCACACACAGTGTTACACATACACAGTGTTACATACACACACAGTATCACACACACACACACACACACTGTTACACACACAAACATTATCACACACACACAGTGTTACACACACAAAGTATCACACACACACCCGTGTTACAGTATCACACACACACACACAGTATCACACACACACACACAGTGTTACAGACACAGTATCACACACAGTGTTACACACACACAGTGTTACATACACATACAGTATCACACACACACACACACACACACACAGTGTTACACATACACAGTGTTACATACACACACAGTATCACACACACACAGTATCACGCACACACACACAAACACACACACACACAGTGTTACAGACACAGTATCACACACGCACACACACACACACACACACACACACACACAGAGTTACATACACACACAGTATCACACACACACACAGTATCACACACACCGTGTTACAGTATCACACACACACACACACAGTGTTACACACACACAGTATCACACACAGTGTTACACATACACAGTGTTACATACACACACAGTATCACACACACACAGTATCACACACACACACACAGTGTTACAGACACAGTATCACACACACACACACACACACACACACACAGTGTTACATACACACACAGTATCACACACACACACACACACAGTATCACACACACACACACAGTGTTACAGACACAGTATCACACACAGTGTTACACATACACAGTGTTACATACACACACAGTATCACACACACACAGTATCACACACACACACACAGTGTTACAGACACAGTATCACACACAGTGTTACACATACACAGTGTTACATACACACACAGTATCACACACACATAAACACACACACACACAGTGTTACAGACACAGTATCACACACAGTGTTACATACACACACACACAGTATCACACACACACACAGTATCACACACACCGTGTTAAGTATTACACACACAAAGTGTTACACACACACAGTATCACACACAGTATCACACACAGTGTTACACATACACAGTGTTACATACACACACAGTATCACACACACACAGTATCACACACACACAGTATCACACACACACACAGTGTTACAGACACAGTATCACACACAGTGTTACACATACATAGTGTTACATACACACACAGTATCACACAGGGCCGCCACTAGAAATGTTGGGGCCCCTGACTTAACCATTGATCAGGGCCCCCCCCCCTCCTTTGACATGGTCAATTTTTGACCAAGTGACTAAAACGTATATATGCACTTTATTCTTAAGTGTCTATTTAAACTTGGAAATGTTGTAAAGGTAGTAACATACACTGAAACACACACACACACTCACACATAAGGATTCACATATAGACACTCTAGCACACACGCAAAGAAACTCAGACACAGACACCCAAACAGACACTTAGCACTTGTTTACATTGACCTGACAAGTAATGAGGTAAACTACAGTTTTGTAAAAAAAGGAGATTTAGAAAACAAAATATGGAGTTCTGATTATCTTTTTGTAAAGGAAGATGCCAACTAAATGATGACAACAGCATGCAGTGGCTGAAAGGAAGGGCCCTGAAGTGCCTAAACAATCATTTAAAGGTTAAATGGTAGATTGGTGACTTCCGCAAAGGTTTCATTAGTCTCAAAGTCTGTTAAAAGATGTGAATATTCAGTAGTAAGGTCAAAATGTCCTAAAAAGGAACAGACAATGGACACACACACAAACACAAACTCAAACTTGCACATACACCCAAGGAAACACCAACAGAGACAGCCTCAGAAAACACACAAAGACATACACACACACACAGAGACACCCACAGAAAACACAGAAAGACACACATACACACCCTCACTGAGACATCCACAGAAAACACACAAAGACATAGACACACCCTCACAGAGACACCCACAGAAAATACATACCCTCACAGAGACATCCACAGAAAACACAGACGTACATACACACACACACAGACACACACCCTCACAGAGACATCCACAGAAAACACAGACATACACACCCACCCTCACAGAGGCATCCAGAGAAAATACACAAAGACAAACACACGCCCACCCTCACAGAGACGCCCATAGAAAAAGCTCAAAGACATATTGCACACACCCTCACAGACATCCACAGAAAATGCACAAAGACATACACACCCACCCTCACAGAGATACCAACAGAAAAAAATACATACACACTCATAGAGACACAAACCAAAGCACAAAGACATAAACACAGACACCCACAGAAACACTCACAGGAGGAAACATTTATGCACCTTGCATCCCCTAAATCAACAGTGTGTGACATGCATGATAAAAAAAATGCAGAAATTAAGAGATCACTTTTTAAAGAATCATATTTGTAAATGTGCAAACAAAAATAATTCTGTGAATTCAAAATTGTACATTAATGATCTGGGTAGATGGCTAGATGAAGAAAAGTACTTTTAAAAGGTTGACTTATGTTTGTTTGATATTTTCCCCAACCAAGAGCACCACTTCAAATATAGTGTACAAATGTTCCCATCTGTCAGCTGTACTTGTGGATTTTGAAAATGCTGTACTCTATATGGTCTTGGTGGAACCATAAGCTGTGGTACTCATACCATTAGATCTGGTTAAATGCAGGATTTAAGCTTGTTTGTATGCATTTCAAAATTAAGTCAGCTGTAGAGTAAACTGAACAGTTTTAAGTTAACCTGTCTCATTTCCAACACTGAGCAATCTTAGTATGAGAGTATAACATGTTATGCAGATGTAAAAATCTTAGATAAAATGCCTCCTTGTATCTGGAAAGTCCTTGCATAAAGGGGCAGTAAACTGGAATGTAATATATATCATTTGTGTATTAAGGAGGAAACATTTCTGCATGGTTTTAAATATAGAATTTCTACAGCATTGTCAAATAATCCACTGCTGCTAAAAAAATGTGTTTTTATGGACCCTTGGCCCCACCAAACAACTACTACCACACTGAAGTTACAATCTTAAATTGCACAAAGAAATAAAAAACATTTGCTAAGTAATTCCTACCTCCTCTGCAAATGAAAGTGATCAGCCGTCTGACTCAGGCACACACTCTACAAACAAAGTGCCAAGTCTGTCTCACACTGTGCATAGTGGTTTAGTGCACACTCAGAAATCCTCTCAAATGCTAATACTTTACTCCTTGTAATAACATTTCCCATGCTCAGTTAGCACTCTGCTGTAGTACCCACTGGTGGCTGCCAAAATAAAAAAAAAAATAAAAAAAAAAAAATATTTTTTTTTTTTTTTTTAGTTCTTGCCTCATGGGGCCCCCCTAGCCCATTGGGCCCCTGACAGGAGTCACCCCTGTCACCCCCTGATGGCGGCCCTGGTATCACACACACACACACACAGTATCACACACACACAGTATCACACACACACACACACAGTGTTACAGACACACACAGTATCACACACACACAGTATCACACACACCGTGTTACAGTATCACACACACACACACACACACACAGTGTTACACACACACAGTATCACACAGTGTTACACATACACAGTGTTACATACACACACAGTATCACACACACACACACAGTATCACACACACACAGTATCACACACGCACAGTATCACACACACACACACACACACACACACAGTGTTACAGACACAGTATCACACACAGTGTTACACATACACAGTGTTACATACACACACAGTATCACACACACACACACACACACACAGTATCACACACACACAGTATCACACACGCACAGTATCACACACACACACACACACACACACACACAGTGTTACAGACACAGTATCACACACAGTGTTACACATACACAGTGTTACATACACACACAGTATCACACACACAGTATCACACACATACACACACAGTATCACACACACACAGTATCACACACACACACAGTATCACACACACACAGTATCACACACACACAGTATCACACACACACACACACACACACAGTGTTACAGACACAGTATCACACACAGTGTTACACATACACAGTGTTACATACACACACAGTATCACACACACACAGTATCACACACACACAGTATCACACACACACAGTATCACACACACAGAGTATCACACACACACACACACACACACACACAGTGTTACACAGTATCACACACAGTGTTACACATACACAGTGTTACACACACACACAGTATCACACACACACACACACAGTATCACACACACACACAGTATCACACACACACAGTATCACACACACACACAGTATCACACACACACACAGTATCACACACACACAGTATCACACACACATACACACAGTGTTACACACAGACACACACACACAGTATCACACACACAGTGTTACACACACAAAAACAGTGTTACACACACACAGTATCACACACACACTCACAGTGTTACATACACATAGTATCGCAAACCCACACACACACAGTGTTACACACACACACACACACAGTGTTACACACACACACACACACACACACACACACAGTATCACACACACACATACACACAGTGTTACACACAGACACACACACAGTATCACACACACATACACACAGTGTTACACACAGACACACACACAGTATCACACACACAGTGTTACACACACACAAACAGTGTTACACACACACACACAGTATCACACACACACTCACAGTGTTACATACACATAGTATCACAAACCCACACACACACAGTGTTACACACACACACACACAGTGTTACACACACACACACATACAGTATCACACACACACACACATACACACAGTGTTACACACAGACACACACACAGTATCACACACACACACACACTCACAGTGTTACATACACATAGTATCACAAACCCACACACACACACAGTGTTACACACAGACACACACACAGTATCACACACACACAGTGTTACACACACACACACACACACAGTATCACACACACACTCACAGTGTTACATACACATAGTATCACAAACCCACACACACACAGTGTTACACACACACAGTGTTACACACAGACACACACACAGTATCACACACACACAGTGTTACACACACACATACACACAGTGTTACACACAGACACACACACAGTATCACACACACACACATACACACAGTGTTACACACAGACACACACACAGTATCACACACACACATACACACACAGTGTTACACACAGACACACACACAGTATCACACACAGTGTTACACACACAAAAACAGTGTTACATACACATAGTATCACAAACCCACACACACACAGTGTTACACACACAGTGTTACACACACACACACATACAGTATCACACACACACACACACACACACACATACACACAGTGTTACACATAGACACACACACAGTATCACACACACACACACACTCACAGTGTTACATACACATAGTATCACAAACCCACACACACACAGTGTTACACACAGACACACACACAGTATCACACACACACATACACACAGTGTTACACACAGACACACACACAGTATCACACACACACACACACTCACAGTGTTACATACACATAGTATCACAAACCCACACACACACAGTGTTACACAAAGACACACACACAGTATCACACACACACAGTGTTACACACACACACACACACAGTATCACACACACACTCACAGTGTTACACACACACAGTGTTACACACAGACACACACACAGTATCACACACACACACACACATACACACAGTGTTACACACAGACACACACACAGTATCACACACACACATACACACAGTGTTACACACAGACACACACACAGTATCACACACACACATACACACACACAGTGTTACACACAGACACACACAGTATCACACACACAGTGTTACACACACAAAAACAGTGTTACACACACACACAGTATCACACACACACTCACAGTGTTACATACACATAGTATCACAAACCCACACACACACAGTGTTACACACACACACACAGTGTTACACACACACACACACACACATACAGTATCACACACAAAAACACATACACACAGTGTTACACACAGACACACACACAGTATCACACACACATACACACAGTGTTACACACAGACACACACACAGTATTACACACACAGTGTTACACACACAAAAACAGTGTTACACACACACACACACAGTATCACACACACACTCACAGTGTTACATACACATAGTATCACAAACCCACACACACACAGTGTTACACACACACACACACAGTGTTACACACACACACACACACACACACACAGTATCACACACACCCACACATACACACAGTGTTACACACAGACACACACACACAGTATCACACACACATACACACAGTGTTACACACAGACACACACACAGTATCACACACACAGTGTTACACACACAAAAACAGTGTTACACACACACACAGTATCACACACACACACTCACAGTGTTACATACACATAGTATCACAAACACACACAGTGTTACACACACACACACACACAGTGTTACACACACACACACACACACACACACACACACATACAGTATCACACACACACACAGTGTTACACACAGACACACACACACACATACACACAGTGTAACACACAGACACACACACAGTATCACACACACAGTGTTACACACACAAAAACAGTGTTACACACACACACACAGTATCACACACACACTCACAGTGTTACATACACATAGTATCACAAACCCACACACACAGTGTTACACACACACACAGTATCACACACACACTCACAGTGTTACATACACATAGTATCACAAACCCACACACACAGTGTTACACACACACACAGTGTTACACAGACACATACAGTATCACACACACACAGTATCACACACACACAGTATCACACACACAGTATCACACACACACAGTATCACACACACACACACACACACACACACACACACACACACACACACACACACACACACACACACACACACACACACACAGTGTTACAGACACAGTATCACACACAGTGTTACACATACACAGTGTTACATACACACAGTATCACACACACACAGTATCACACACACACAGTATCACACACACACAGTATCACACACACACACACACACACAGTGTTACACAGTATCACACACAGTGTTACACATACACAGTGTTACATACACACACAGTATCACACACACAGTATCACACACACACAGTATCACACACACACACACACACACACACAGTGTTACACAGTATCACACACAGTGTTACACACACACAGTGTTACATACACACACAGTATCACACACACACACACACAGTGTTACACAGTATCACACACAGTGTTACACATACACAGTGTTACATACACACACAGTATCACACACACACAGTATCACACACACACACACACACACACAGTGTCACACACACACAGTATCACACACACACAGTATCACACACACACACACACACACAGTGTTACAGACACAGTATCACACACAGTGTTATACATACACAGTGTTACATACACACACAGTATCACACACACACAGTATCACACACACACACAGTATCACACACACACAGTATCACAGACACAGAGTATCACACACACACACACACACACACACACAGTGTTACACAGTATCACACACAGTGTTACACATACACAGTGTTACACACACACACACAGTATCACACACACACACACAGTATCACACACACACACACACACACACACACACACACACACAGTATCACACACACAGTATCACACACACACAGTATCACAAACACACACACACACAGTATCACACACACACACACACACACAGTATCACACACACAGTATCACACACACACAGTATCACACACACACACACACACACACACACAGTATCACACACACACACAGTATCACACACACACACACAGTATCACACACACACATAGTATCACACACACACACACACACACACACACACACACACACACACACACACACACACAGTATCACACACACACAGTATCACACACACACACACACACACACACACAGTATCACACACACACAGTATCACACACACACACAGTATCACACACACACACACACACACACACACAGTATCACACACACACAGGGGCCCATTTATCAAGCTCTGGACGGAGCTTGTGGGCCGTGTTTCTGGCGAGTCTTCAGACTTGCCAGAAACAGCAGTTATGAAGCAGCGGTCTAAAGACCGCTGCTCCATAACCCTGTCCGCATGCTCTGATGAGGCGGACAGGAATCGCCGGAATGCAACCCGATCGAGTACGATCGGGTTGATTGACACCTCCCTGCTGGCGGCCCATTGGCCGTGAGTCTGCAAGGGGCGGCGTTGCACCAGCAGCTCTTGTGAGCTGCTGGTGCAATGATGAATACGGAGAACGTATTGCTCGCCGTATTCAGCGATGTCTTGCGGACCTGATCCGCACTGTCGGACCTTTGATAAATAGGCACCATAGTATCACACACACACAGTGTTACACACAGACACACACACAGTATCACACACACACAGTGTTACACACAGACACACACACACACAGTATCACACACACACAGTGTTACACACACACAGTGTTACACACACACACACAGTATCACACACACACACAGTGTTACACACACACACACACACACACAGTATCACACACACACAGTGTTACACACAGACACACACACAGTATCACACACACACACAGTGTTACACACACACACACACACAGTATCACACACACACAGTGTTACACACAGACACACACACAGTATCACACACACACAGTGTTACACACACACACACACACACACAGTATCACACACACACACACAGTGTTACACACAGACACACACACAGTATCACACACACACAGTGTTACACACACACACACAGTATCACACACACACACAGTGTTACACACAGACACACACACAGTATCACACACACACAGTGTTACACACACACACACACACACACACACAGTATCACACACACACAGTGTTACACACACACAGTATCACACACACACAGTATCACACACACACACACTCACAGTGTTACATACACATAGTATCACAAACCCACACACACACAGTGTTACACACAGACACACACACACAGTATCACACACACACACAGTGTTACACACAGACACACACACAGTATCACACACACACTCACAGTGTTACATACACATAGTATCACAAACCCACACACACACAGTGTTACACACACACACAGTGTTACACACAGACACACACACAGTATCACACACACACAGTGTTACACACACACATACACACAGTGTTACACACAGACACACAGTATCACACACACACATACACACAGTGTTACACACAGACAC